>NC_091984.1:11047630-11179712 GCF_044704955.1 Pristiophorus japonicus | reverse complement strand
GGTATGTGGGGTGTGGGGTGTGTGGTGTGGGGGTGTGGAGTGTGGGGTTGGGGGTGTGGGGGTTGGGGGTTGGGGGTGTGGGGTTGGGGGTGTGGGGTTTGGGGTGTGGGGATGGGGGTTGGGGGTGTGGGGTTTGGGGTGTGGGTTGTGTGGGTTGGTGGTGTTGGGGGTTGGGGGTTTGGGGTGTGGGGTATGGGGGTGTGGGGGTTGGGGGTGTGGGGGTGTGGAGGTTGGGGGTGTGGGGGTGTAGGGTGGGGGGTGTGGGGGTGTGGAGGTTGGGGGTGTGGGGGTGTAGGGTGGGGGGTTTGGGGGTGTGGAGGTTGGGGGTGTGGGGGTAGGGTGTGGGGGTTGGTGGTGTGGGGGTTGGTGGTGTGGGGGTTAGCGTGTGGGGTTGGGTGGTGGTGGTGGGTGGTGGTGTGGGGTTTGGGGTGTGGGGTGTGGGGTGTGGGGTGTGGGGTTGGGGTGTGGGGAGGGGGTGGGGGTGTGGGGTGTGGGTGTGGTGGTGTGGGGTGTGGGGTGTGGGGTATGGGGTGTGGGGTTTGGGGTGTGGGGTGTGGGGTGTGGGGTTTGGGGTGTGGGGTTTGGGGTGTGGGGTGTGGGGTGTGGGGTGTGGGGTTTGGGGTGTGGGGGTGGGGGGTTTGCGGGTGGGGGGTTTGGGGTGTGGGATGTGGGGTTTGGGGTGTGGGATGTGGGGTTTGGGGTGTGGGTTTGGGGGTGTGGGGGTTGGGGTGTGGGGGTGTGGGGGTTGGGGTGTGGGGGTTGGGGGTGTGGGGGTTGAGGGTGTGGGGTTGGGGGTGTGGGGTTTGGGGGTTGGGGTGTGGGGGTTGGGGTGTGGGGGTTGGGGTGTGGGGTGTGGGGGTTGGGGTTGTGGGGTTTGGGGGTTGGGGGTTGGGGGTGTGGGGGTTGGGGGTGTGGGGTTGGGGGGTTTGGGGTGTGGGATGTGGGGTTTGGGGTGTGGGTGTGGGGTTTGGGGTGTGGGAGTGTGGGGGTGTGGGGGTGTGGGGTGTGGGGTGTGGGTGTGGGGTTTGGGGTGTGGGAGTGTGGGGGTGTGGGGGTGTGGGGTGTGGGGGTTGGGGTGTGGGGGTTGGGGTGTGGGGGTTGGGAGTGTGGGGTTTGGGGGTTGGGGTGTGGGGGTTGGGGTGTGGGGGTTGGGGTGTGGGGGTTGGGGTGTGGGGGTTGGGGTGTGGGGTGTGGGGGTTGGGGTTGTGGGGTTTGGGGGTTGGGGGTTGGGGGTTTGGGGTGTGGGGTGAGTTGGGGGTGTGGGGTGTGGGGTGATGTGGGTATGGGGTGTGGGGTTTGGGGTGTGGGGGTTGGGGGTGTATGGTGCGGGGTGTGGGAGGATGTGGGGGTTGGGGGTTTGGGGTGTGGGGGGTGTGGGGTATGGGGTGTGGGGGGTTGGGGTGTGTGGTGTGGGAGGATGTGGGGGTTGGGGTTGTGGGGTTTGGGGGTTGGGGGTTGGGGGTTTGGGGTGTGGGAGGAGTTGGGGGTGTGGGGTGTGGGAGGATGTGGGTATGGGGTGTGGGGTTGGAGTGTGGGAGGAGTTGGGGGTGTGGGGTGTGGGTATGGGGTGTGGGGTTTGGGGTGTGGGGGTTGGGTTGTATGGTGTGGGGTGTGGAAGGATGTGGGGGTTGGGGGATGTGGGGGTTGGGGTTGTGGGGTTTGGGGGTTGGGGGTTGAGGGTTTGGGGTGTGGGGTTGGGGTGTGGGAGGAGTTGGGGGTGTGGGGTGTGGGAGGATGTGGGTATGGGGTGTGGGAGGAGTTGGGGGTGTGGGGTGTGGGAGGATGTGGGTATGGGGTGTGGGGTTTGGGGGTTGGGGGTGTGGGGTTGGGGTGTGGGAGGAGTTGGGGGTGTGGGGTGTGGGAGGATGTCGGTATGGGGTGTGGGGTTTGGGAGTTGGGGGTTGGGGGTTTGGGGTGTGGGAGGAGTTGGGGGTGTGGGGTGTGGGAGGATGTGGGTATGGAGTGTGGGGTGTGGGGTGTGGGGGTTGGGGGTGTATGGTGTGGGGTGTGGGAGGATGTGGGGGTTGGGGTTGTGGGGTTTGGGGGTTGGGTGGTGGGGTTGGGGTGTGGGAGGAGTTGGGGGTGTGGGGTGTGGGAGGATGTGGGTATGGGGTGTGGGGTTTGGGGTGTGGGGGTTGGGGGTGTATGGTGTGGGGTGTGGGGTGTGGGGGGTGTGGGGTGTGGGGTTTGGGGTGTGGGGTTTGGGTTTTGGGGGGTGGGAGGAGTTGGGGGTGTGGGGTGTGGGAGGATGTGGGTATGGGGTGTGGGGTTTGGGGTGTGGGGTTGGGGGTGTATGGTGTGGGGTGTGGAAGGATGTGGGGGTTGGGGTTGTGGGGTTTGGGGTGTGGGAGGAGTTGGGGGTGTGGGGTGTGGGAGGATGTGGGTATGGGGTGTGGGGGTTGGGGGTTGGGGGTTTGGGGTGTGGGAGGAGTTGGGGGTGTGGGGTGTGGGAGGATGTGGGTATGGGGTGTGGGGTTTGGGGTGTGGGGGTTGGGGGTGTATGGTGTGGGGTGTGGGGTTTGGGGGTTGGGGGTTTGGGGTGTGGGGCTGGGGTGTGGGTGGAGTTGGGGGTGTGGGGTGTGGGAGGATGTGGGTATGGGGTGTGGGGTTTGGGGTGTGGGGGTTGGGGGTGTATGGTGTGGGGTGTGGGCTGTGGGGGTTGGGGGTGTATGGTGTGGGGTTTGGGGTATGGGGGTTGGGGGTGTGGGGTGTGGGAGGATGTGGGGTTTGGGGTGTGGGGGTTGGGGAATGCGGAAAGCTCCCGATTACAAAGCTGAACGTACCCGTGACCCATCGCTCCGTTGGCCGGCTTGACGATAAACGTCTTCTGTCTGCGCTTCTTTCGTAGCTCCTTCACGCAGTTCTGGAACTGAGTGTACTCCGCGGGGAAGATCCACGTCCTGGGAGTGAAGCAGTAGTCCTGAGACTGGCTCTTGATCATTCTGAAAAGTAGAAGAAGGATAATAAAGGAAGGACCCCCAGGGTAGGCTCACCATACGGCCCCGTTTTCCGGGGACAGTGTCCTCGGGCAAACAATGACCCCGGAAGAATCCCGGTTCAGAGAGCTCATCCCCATATAGAGTCTTTGTTTTTTTTTAAACGCGAATGTACAGAAGCCCCACTGGCAATATGCAGGCACACAAAACTCACCCTGTACCTTTTCATTTGTGCATTGCATTGGCACTCTCGCTGGTGGGAGGTCGTAGGATGACTGATGCAAGAAATGGAGAAGGACAATCGTACTGAGGCAGCACCTCGTCTGAGGTTGTGGCTGAGTCTCATAATACCTCAATAATGTGCCTTTATCTCAACCTCACCGGAGCACCACCTCCTGTGTCAGTGTGCGAAAATCTCCATTTCATACACTCACCATGCTCGGGCCTGCCTAAAATGACTAAATTCAGTGCCAACTGATGCTAAATTCGGGGTGGTTTTACTGGTGGCATATCATGCTTTCTAGGAATGTATGGTACGATAGTGTAGTGGTTATGATACTGGACAAGCAACCCAGACTTTCTATTGTACATGTCGAGCTAGAGATTTATAATGGAAAAGCTGACACAAAAACCTGTGGCAAAACATGTGAAAAAATGTGAAAACAGAAAGTCAATTAGCACAGACAGGTAGTGCATGCAGATGTAAGCATTTTAATATATTACAGGTAGTTTAGAAACATATTATTATTAAAGGAACATAAGAAATAGGAACAGGAGTAGGCCATACGGCCCCTCGAGCCTGCTCCGCCATTCAATAAGATTTTATTAAGATTGGCCTCAACTCCACTTTCCTGCCTGTTCCCCATAAACTTTGACAGCCCTATAGTTCAAGAATCTGTCTATCTCGGCCTTAAATATAGCCAATGACCCAGTCTCCACAGCTCTCTGGGGTAGAGAATTCCAAAGATTTACGATCCTCAGAGAAGAAATGGTCTTAAATGGGCGACTCCTTATTCTGAAACTATGCACCCTAGTTCTAGATTCCCCCACAAGCTGAAACATCCCCTCACGATCTACCCTGTCAACCACCATCAGAAGTTCATATATATTTCAATAAAATCACCTCTCATTCTTCTAAACTCCAATGGGGACAGGCCCAACCTGCTCAACCTTTCCTCATAAGACAACCCCTTCATCTCAGGAATCAACCTAGTGAACCTTCTCTGAACTGTCTCCAATGCAAGAATATCCCTCCTTAAATAAGGAGATCAAAACTGTATGCAGTACTCTAGGTGTTATTATAAGAACATAAGAACATAAGAAATAGGAGCAGGAGTAGGCCATACAGCCCCTCGAGTCTGCTCCACCATTTAATACAATCATGGCTGATCCAATCATGCACTCAGGTCCACTTCCCTGCCCGATCACCATAACCCCTTCATCCCTTAAGGGTCAAGAAGCTGTCCATCTCTGTCTTAAAGTTATTCAATGTCCTGGCTTTCACAGCTCTCTGAGGCAGCGAATTCCACAGATTTACAACCCTCAGAGAAGAAATTCCTCCTCATCTCAGTTTTAAATGGGTGGCCCCTTCTTCTAAGATTATTCCCCCTAGTTCTAGTCTCCCTCATCAATGTAAACATCCTCTCTGCATCCACCTTGTCAAGCCCCCTCATAATCTTATACGTTTCGATAAGATCACCTCTCATTCTTCTGAATTCCAATGAGTAGAGGCCCAACCTTCTCAACCTTTCCTCATAAGTCAACCCCCTCATCTCCGGAATCAACCAAGTGAACCTTCTCTGAACTGCCTCCAAACAAGTATATCCTTTCGTAAATATGGAAACCAAAACTGTACAACAGTATTCCAGGTGTGGCCTCACCAATACAACTGTTCCAAGACTTTCTTGCTTTTATATTCCATCCCCTTTGCAATAAAGACCAAGATACAAAAAACGGATAGTAAAAGCTTTTACAGATATATAAAATGGAAAAGAGTGACTAAAGTAAATGTTGGTCCCTTAGAAGATGAGAAGGGGGATTTAATAATGGGAAATGTGGAAATGGCTGAGACCTTAAACAATTATTTTGCTTCGGTCTTCACAGTGGAAGACACAGAAACCATGCCAAAAATTGCTGGTCACAGGAATGTGGGAAGGGAGGACCTTGAGACAATCACTGTCACTAGCGGGGTAGTGCTGGACAGGCTAATGGGACTCAAGGTAGACAAGTCCCCTGGTCCTGATGAAATGCATCCCAGAGTATTAAAAGAGATGGCAGAAGTTATAGCAGATGCATTCGTTATAATCTACCAAAATTCTCTGGACTCTGGGGAGGTACCAGCGGATTGGAAAGCAGCTAATGTAACACCTCTGTTTAAAAAAGGGGGCAGACAAAAGGCAGGTAACTATAGGCCGGTTAGTTTAACATCTGTAGTGGGGAAAATACTTGAAGCTATCATTAAGGAAGAAATAGCGGGACATCTAGATAGGAATAGTGCAATCAAGCAGACGCAGCATGGATTCATGAAGGGGAAATCATGTTTAACTAATTTACTGGAATTCTTTGAGGATATAACGAGCATGGTGGATAGAGGTGTACCGATGGATGTGGTGTATTTAGATTTTCAAAAGTCATTCGATAAGGTGCCACACAAAAGGTTACTGCAGAAGATAAAGGTCCGCGGAGTCAGAGGAAATGTATTAGCATGGATAGAGAATTGGCTGGCTAACAGAAAGCAGAGAGTCGGGATAAATGGGTCCTTTTTGGGTTGGAAATCGGCGGTTAGTGGTGTGCCACAGAGATCGGTGCTGGGACCACAACTGTTTACAATATACATAGATGACCTGGAAGAGGGGACAGAGTGTAGTGTAACAAAATTTTCAGATGACACAAAGCGGGTTGTGTAGAGGACACAGAGAGGCTGCAAAGAGATTTAGATAGGTTAAGCGAATGGGCTAAGGTTTGGCAGATGGAATACAATGTTGGAAAGTGTGAGGTCATCCACCTTGGGAAAAAAAACAAAAAAAGGGAATATTATTTGAATGGGGAGAAATTACAACATGCTGCATTGCAGAGGGACCTGGGGGTCCTTGTGCATGAATCCCAAAAAGTTAGTTTGTAGGTGCAGCAGGTAATCAGGAAGGCGAATGGAATGTTGGCCTTCATTGTGAGAGGGATGGAGTACAAAAGCAGTTTTGGTCACCTTACTTGAGGAAGGATATACTGGCTTTGGAGGGGGTACAGAGATGATTCACTAGGTTAATTCCGGAGATGAGGGGGTTACCTTATGATGATAGATTGAGTAGACTGGGTCTTTACTCATTGGAGATCAGTAGGATGAGGGGTGATCTTATAGAAACATTTAAAATAATGAAAGGGATAGACAAGATAGAGGCAGAGAGGATGTTTCCACTGGTCGGGGACACTAGAACTAGGGGCACAGCCTCAAAATACGGGGGAGCCAATTTAAAACCGAGTTGAGAAGGAATTTCTTCTCCCAGAGGGTTGTGAATCTGTGGAATTCTCTGCCCAAGGAAGCAGTTGAGGCTAGCTCATTGAACGTATTCAAGTCACAGATAGATAGATTTTTAACTAATAAGGGAATTAAGGGTTATGGGGAGCGGGCGGGTAAGTAGAGCTGAGTCCATGGCCAGATCAGCCATGATCTTGTTGAATGGCGGAACAGGCTCAAGGGGCTAGATGGCCTACTCCTGTTCCCAATTCTTATGTTCTTATGTTCTTATACCATTGGCCTTCCTCATCACTTACTAACCTTTGTGTTTCATGCACAAGTACCCCCAGGTCTCGCTGTACTGCAGCACTTTGCAATCTTTCTCCATTTAAATAATGACTTGCTCTTTGATTTTTTCTGCCAAAGTGCATGACCTCACACTTTCCAAAATTATACTCCAACTGCCAAATTTTTGCCCACTCACTTAGCCTGTCTATGACCTTTTGCAGTTTTTTTGTGTCCTCACACATTGCTTTTCCTCCCATCTTTGTATCATCGGCAAACTTGGCTACGTTACACTCAGTCCCTTCTTCCAAGTCGTTAATATAGATTTTAAAATAGTTGGAGTCCCAGCACTGATCCCTGTGGCACCCCACTAGTTACTGTTTGTCAACCAGGGAATGAACCATTTATCCTGACTCTGTATTTTCTGTTGGTTAGCCAATCCTCTATCCATGCTAATATATTACCACCAACCCCGTGAACTTTTATCTTGTGCAGTAACCTTTTATGTGGCACCTTGTCGAATGCCTTCTGAAGTCCAAATACACCACTTCCACTGGTTCCCCTTTATCCACCCTGTTCGTTACATCGTTATTATTATGCAAGGTCTTTTAAATCATACAGCCCTGAAGTGGGCAAAGGCAGCGTGTGACTGACCCATGACCAGAAGGCCCCAGCTTCCTTTCCCATCCTGTCCTGTGTTAGTCCAGTTCAGGCAGGTAACGGTAAGGTATCGCCCTCAATATCCTGGGCCAGGAAATGGAAATTGATCCAGGGGCTGCCATTTCCGACTAGTGCTGGAGAATACAAGAGTTGACATCAGTTATGTTACAGCTCTGGTCAGACCCCACTGGATACTGCGTTCATTTCTGGGCACCAAACCTCAGGAAGGATATATTGGCCTTGGAGGAGGTGCAGCATGGATTCACCAGAAGGATATCGGGGCCTAAAGGGTTAAATTATGAGGCCAGGTGCATAGACGAGGCTTGTATTCCCTTGAACATAGAAGATTAATGGGTGATCTAATTGAGGTATTTAAGACAATTAAAGGAGTAGATTGGGCAGATGGAGAAATATTATTTCCTTTAGTGGGGGGAGTCCAGAACAAGGGGTCACAACCTTAAAATTCGAGCTGGGCCATTCAGTGCTGATGTCAGGAAACATTTCTTCACACAAAGGTGGTGGAAATCTGGATCTTACTACCCCCAAAAAGCTGTTGAGGCTGGGGGTTAATTGAAAAATTTCAAAACAGATTGACAGATTTGTGTTATGCAAGGGTGTTAAAGGTTACGGAAACAGGACAGTAAATGGAGTTGAGACACAGGTCAGCAATGATCTCATTGAATGGCGGTACAGGCTCGAGGGGCTGAATGGCCTTCTCCTATTATTATGTTCCTAAAATCAAGTATCCCCATTATTCATTACTATATAATTTAAATGCATATATAAATGAGATAAACCCCAACACATCTTGCATCTTACTTTATTAGCATTGACATATGTCGTATCATTCAGCATAACTACAATATAGAGAAGACCACACAGAACAGCTGAGGATAATTGTCTATTAATATTGGCCAACTGCATCAGTCTGAGACAGAACAGGGTTAAGCTGCTCAGGATGCTATTGGTAGTTATTGTCCTGGTATGCAGGATTAGCAACCCTCTGTCTCCAAAAATTAAAGATTAATCTGCAGGACATTTCTGCGAGCAACTGTGGAAGATCATAGGGCCTTAAACAAAATGCTGTGCTCCTTTTTCATTTTCTTTGAACTCTTTCATTTATTAGCGATTAAAATGCCGGAGATGGGCAAGATGTCTGTTTGACTGTCAGCCGGGAATCGTCCAATGGGAAAAGGAAGAGTCCGATCGCTTTCCGATTGGCTGGGGAAGGCGGAGCCTCGTAAGGATGGACGGGTCGGGCGGGGAGAGTGGGGAGGGGCGGGTGGAGGGAGGTCATGTGACTATACCTCCAGGAGTCGGTCCAAGCAGAGTTAGAAATGTCCCTGTGAACACCAGCCCTTGCTGGCCTACAGTCAGGCTTTGCCAATTCTTGCACAGTGCGCACTCAATGATATTATCCACTGTAAATGCCAAGGTGCCTCAAATGAGATTTTGATTCCCGTCAAGACAGAAACTGTGCTCGGAGGTCTGTACCACTTACTTCGCCATGTTTCTTGCCAGACAGTCCTTGCGACAAATCTCTCCCATTCCCGGAAAATGGTTGATCCGCTGTAAGTAGACATAAAATAACTCTATTGCATACATACATAAGAATATGAGAACATAAGAAATAGGAGCAGGAGTCGGCCATTTGGCTCCTCGAGCCTGCTCCGCCATTTAATAAGATCATAGCTGATCTGATCATGGACTCAGCTGCACTTCCCTACCCACTCCACAAAACCCTTTATTCCCTTATCGCTCAAAAATCTATCTATCTCCGTCTCAAAGATTTGCAGCCCTCTGAGAGAAGAAATTCCTCCTCGTCTCAGTTTTAAATGGACGGCCCCTTAAATGCGGAGACCAAAACTGTACGCAGTACTCCAGGTGTGGCCTCACCAATACCCTGTACAGTTGTAGCAGGACTTCTCTGCTTTTATACTCTATCCCCCTTTGCAATAAAGGCCAACATTCCATTCGCCTTCCTGATCACTTGCTGTACTAACTTTTTGTGTTTCATGTACAAGGACCCCCAGGTCCCTCTGTACTGCAGCACTTTGCAAATTTTCTCCATTTAAACTATAATTTGGTTTTCTATTTTATCTGCCAAAGTGCATAATCTCACATTTTCCCACATAATACTCCATCTGCCAAATTTTTGCCCACTCACTTAGCCTGTCTATATCCCTTTGCAGATTTTTTGGGTCCTCCTCACAATTTGCTTTCCAACCCATCGTTGTATCATCAGCAAACTTGGCTACATTACACTCGATCCCTTCATCCAAGTCATTAATATAGATTGTAAAAAAAGTTGAGGCCCCAGCACTGATCCCTGCGGCACACCACTAGTTACTGTTTGCCAACCAGAAAATGACCCATTTATCCCGACTCTCTGTTTTCTGGTAGTTAGCCAATCCTCTATCCATGCTAATATATTACCCCCAATCCCGTGAACTTTTATCTTGTGCAGGAACCTTTTATGTGGCACCTTATCGAATGCCTTCCAGAAATCCAAATACACCACATCCACTGGTTCCCCCTTATCCACCCTGCTCGTTACATCCTCAAAGGTCTCCAGCAAATTTGTCAAACATGATTTCCCTTTCATAAATCCATGCTGACTCTGCTTGATTGAATTATGCTTTTCCAAATGTCCCGCTACTGCTTCCTTAATAATGGACCCTCGCATTTTCCCAACGACAGATGTTAGTCTAACTGGTCTATAGTTTCCTGCTTTTTGTACACCTCCATTTTTAAATAGAGGCGTTACATTTGGGGTTTTCCAATCCGCTGGGACCTCCCCAGAATCCAGGGAATTTTGGTAAAATACAACCAATGCATCTACTATCTCTGCAGCCACTTCTTTTAAGACCTGAGAATGTAAGCCATCAGGTCCAGGGGACTTCTCCGCCTTTAGTCCCATTATTTTACCGAGTACTACTTCTTTAGTGATAGTGATTGTATTAAGTTTCTCCCTCCCTATAGCTCCTTGATTATCCACTATTGGGATGTTTTTAGTGTCTTCTACCATAAAGACCGATACAAAATATTTGTTCAACATCTCTGCCATTTTCCTGTTCTCCATTATTAATTGCCCGGTCTCATCCTCTAGGGGACCAAAATTTACTTTAGCCACTCTTTTCCTTTTTACGTACCTGTAGAAACTCTTACTATCTGTTTTTATATTCTGTACTAGTTAACTTTCATGATTTATCTTCCCTCTCTTTATCATTTTTGTAGTCGTTCTTTGCTGGCCCTACCTTCTGGCCTTGGCCATATTTTATACCCTTGTTTCCAATTTGATACCATCCCTTATTTCCTTAGTTAGCCACGGATGGTTATCCCTTCTCTTACATTCTTTCCTTCTCCTTGAGATATATTTTTATTGCGAGTTATGAAATATCTCCTTAAATGTCTGCCACTGCTCATCAACTGTCCCACACTTTAATCTATTTTCCCAGTCCACTTTAGCCATCTCTGCCTTCATACCGTTGTAGTCTCCTTTATTTAAGCTTAGGACACTGGTTTGAGATCCAACTTTCTCACCCTCCAACTGAATTTGAAATTCAACCACATTATGGTCACTCATTCCTAGAGGATCCTTTACTAGGAGATCATTTATTAATCCTGTCTCATTATACAGTACCAGATCTAAGATAACCTTTTCCCTGGTTGGTTCCGCAATGTACTGTTCAAGGAAACTATTTCGGATACACTGTATGAATGCTTCCTCAAGGCGATCCTGGCCAATTTGCTTTGTCCAATCAATATGAAGGTTAAAATCACCCATGATTATTGCTGTTCCTTTTTTACAGCATCTATTATTTCTTGATTTATACTCTGTCCAACAGTGTAGCTACTGTTCGGGGGCCTATAGACTACGCCCACCAGTGACTTCTTCCCCTTATTATTCCTTATCTCGACCCAAACTGATTCAACATCTTGATCATCTGAGCCAATATCATTTCTCACTAATGCACTGATCTCATCCTTTATTAACAGAGTTACCCCAACTCCTTTTCCTTTCTGTGTGTCCTTCTGAATTGTCAAATACCCCTGTATATTTAGTTCCGTCCTGGTCACCTTGCAACCACGACTCTGTAACGGCTCTCAGATCATACCCATTTGAAACTTTTATGCCGTCAACTCATCTATTTTGTTACAAATGCTACATGTATTCAGATAAGAGCTTTTAAATTTGTTTTTTAAAAAAAATTTTCCTGTTTTGACCCCACTTTCTGATTCACCTTTATGTTTATATATTTTGTCCCTTCCTGGTACGCTCTGGTTTTCATTTCCCCCAGTGCTACCCTGCCCTATTGCCTTCTCCTTATTCTTTGACTTTTTTAATTTTTGCTCACCTGAATCCTCCCCGCCACCAACTAATTAGTTTAAAGCCCTCTCTACAGTCCTCCACATAATATGCTTTCCCACCCATCTTTGTATCATCAGCAAACTTGGCTTTATTACACTCGGTCCCTTCATCCAAGTTATTAATAAAGAATGTAAATAGTTGAGGCCCCAGCACCGATCCCTGCGGCACACCACTAGTTACTGTTTGCCAACCAGAAAAAGACCCATTTATCCAGACTCTCTGTTTTCTGTTAGTTAGCCAATCCTCTGAGCATGCTAATATATTACCCCCAACCCCATGAACGTTTATCTTGTGCAGTAATCTTTTACGTGACATCTTATCGAATGCCTTCTGGAAATCCAAATGCACCACATCCACTGGTATCAGTAGTGGCTCGCAAAGTCAGATATTTATACTGTTTCTTCCACTAACATTGTAGAGTGCTGCCTACTCCACACAAGTACATTACATATTACATTAGTGAATGGTTTTATAAAAGCCTCTTTCAGTCCCATTGATGAATTTTGAATTCTTGCCACTAAAAGTATCTCACTGTACATAATACAGAATGCATCTCTGCGCTCCTCCAATTCTGGCCTCTTGCACATCGCCAATTTTCATCAATCCACCATTGGTGGCCGAGCCTCCAGCTGCCTAGGCCCTAAACTCTGGATCTCCCTCCCTAAACCTCCTTTAAGATACTCCTTAAATCCTACCTCTTTTGATCAAGCTTTTGGTCACCTTTCCTGGTGTCTCCTTATGTGGATCATGTGACACAGCCGTGACCTACAGAGCTACGAACCTAGTGCTGGAAGGTGGGATTAGGCTGGGTAGCTCTTTTTTGACCGGCACAGGCATAATGGACCGTATGGCCTCCTTCTGTGTCGTAATTTTAGGCATAATGGACCGTATGGCCTCCTTCTGTGTCGTAATTTTCTAAGATTCTATGTATCACATTTTTGTCTAATTATGTTTCTGTTATGTGCCTTGGGACATTTTACCATGTTAAAGGCAGTATGGAAATATAAGTAGGGTAGGTTGCATAATGGTTATGTCACTGGATTAGTAATCCAGAGATGTGCGTTCAAATTCCACCATGGCAGCTAGGGAATTTAAATTCAGTTAAATAAATTTTTTTAAAGCTAGTATCAGTATCAGTCACCATGAAGCTACCAGAATGTCGTAAAAACCCAACTGGTCCAACTAATGTCCTTTAGGGTAGGAAACCTGTCATCCTTGCCTGTATGTGACTCCAGTGTAGTTGACTCATAACCACTCTCTGAAATGGCCAAGCAAGCCACTCAGTTGTACCAAACCTCAGCGACAAAATCAGCACTGTGGGAGTACCTTCACCACACGGACTGCAGCGGTTCAAGAAGGTGGCTCACCACCACCTTCTCAAGGGCAATTAGGGATGGGCAATAAATGCCGGCCTTGCAAGAACAAATTTTTTTTGTTAAAAGTTGTTGTCGTTGTTATTGCATATTCCACAAACTTTATACAAAACACATCAACTCCCCAATGGGTCAGGTTGTTAAAGAGATGAGCCACTGGGCGAGACAGACCAGGAGCTCCTAGGTTGAATCCGTGACCTGTGCCGGGTCAGTTGATCTCAGTTGAAGTGGCAGTAAGGGGGCCGCTACAATACACCTCAAATGTCCTTGAGTTAGATGGCAGGACATCAGCCAGGGTTCCCACTGCTGGTTGCTATCCAGTGCCTCTGCTAGATGCATGCACACTACCTGAGGACCGAAACAGCTGATATTCATCAAATTGAGTATTTGGGTGAGGTAACGAGGGGAAATGCAACTGTTCCCAGCATGTGTGTGTGTTCTTTAAAATCTGCTTTTAATAAAATATACTCGCTACACTCCTTCTGAATCTCTTACACTGTTCCCAGATATCAAAATGTTTCCGACATGTGCTCATTTGATAAGGTTCTCTGCAGCCGAGAGCGCGAGTCCCGAAGGCTGTGTTGCCTGCCCGGTGCCAGGGGTGAGGACATCTTCTCAGGGCTGGAGAGGAGCTAGGAATGGGAGAGGGAAGATCCAGTTGTCGTGGTCCACGACAAAGGAAGAGGTTCTGCTGAGGGAGTATGAGCAGCTAGGCGGCAAATTAAAAAGCAGAACCACAAAGATAATCATTTCTGGATTACTTCCTGAGCTACGAGGAAATTTGCAGAGGGTAAATAAGATCAGAGAGTTAAACACGTGGCTCAAAGACTGGTGTGGGAGAAATGGGTTTTGGTTCATGGGACACTGGCACCAGTACTGGGGTAAGAGGGAGCTGTTCCATTTGGACAGCCTCCACTGAAACCGTGCTGGGACTAGGGTCCTGGCAAATCAAATAACGAGGGCTGTCGAGAGGGTTTTAAATTAATTAGTGGGGGGGGGGGGGGCAGATTCAGGTGAGCAAAAATGTAAAAAGTCAAAGAATAAGGAGAAGGCAATAGAGCAGGGTAGCACTGGGGGAAATGAAAACCAGAGCGTGCCAGGAAGGGACAGAATGTATAAACATAAAGGTGAATCAGAAAGTGGTGTCAAAACAGGAAAAAATGGTATAAAAACAAATTTAAAAGCTCTTTATCTGAATGCATGTAGCATTCGCAACAAAATAGATGAGTTCACGGCACAAATAGATACGAATGGGTATGATCTGATAGCCATTACATAAATGTGGTTGCAAGGTGACCAGGAGTGGGAACTAAATATTCAGGGGTATTTCTTAATTTGGAAGGACAGACAGAAAGGAAAATGAGTTGAGGTAGCACTGTTAATAAAGGATGAGATAAGTGTGTTAGTGAGAAATGATATTGGCTCAGATGATCAAGATGTTGAATCAGTTTGGGTGGAGATAAGAATTAATAAGGGGAAAAAGTCACTGGTGGGCGTAGTCTATAGGCCCCCTAACAGCAGCTACACTGTTGGACGGAGTATAAATCAAGAAATAATCGAGGCTTGTAAAAAAGGAACAGCAATAATCATGGGCGATTTTAACCTTCATATTGACTGGACAAAGCAAATTGGCCAGGATCGCCTTGAGGAAGAGTTCATAGAGTGTATCCGGGATAGTTTCCTTGTACAGTACATTGCGGAACCAACCAGGGAGCAGGCTATCTTAGATCTGGTACTGTATAATGAGACAGGATTAATAAATGATCTCCGAGTAAAGGATCCTCTAGGAATGAGTGACCATAACGTGGTTGAATTTCAAATTCAGTTGGAGGGTGAGAAAGTTGGATCTCAAACCAGTGTACTAAGCATATATAAAGGAGACTACAAAGGTATGAAGGCAGAGGTGGCTAAAGTGGACTGGGAAAATAGATTTAAGTGTGGGACAGTTGATGAGCAGTGACAGACATTTAAGGAGATATTTCATAGCTCGCAACAAAAATATATCCCAAGGAGAAGGAAAGACTGTAGAAGAGATAACCATCCGTGGCTAACTAAGAAAATAAGGGATGATATCTATTGTGTTCCTAACATGCAGTACAGCTTTTTACTAGGGACAGCAGAGGGTCTTGGCTGGTCCAAGTCCTAATCTGGCAGGCCGTGACAGGTGATTTATCATTTTCAAACGCTTCCATAAGCATCAACAAGTCTGCGGGCTGAGCCACCATCAACAAGTTTGCAGGCTGCGCCATTTCCACCCCCGTGGTGGGCAATGGTAGCCGACTGAGAGCATCTGCACAGTTCTCGGTGCCTGGCCTGTGGCGGATGATATAGTTATACGCTGATAGCGTGAGTGCCCACCTTTGTATGCAGGCTGAGGCATTAGTATTTATCCCCTTGTTTTCAGCGAACAGGGATATGAGGGGCTTGTGATCGGTTTCCAGCTCAAATTTGAGGCCAAACAGGTGCTGATGCATTTTCTTTACCCCGAACACACATGCTAATGCCTCTTTCTCAATCATGCTGTAGGCCTTCTCGGCCTTAGACAAGCTCCTGGAGGCATAGACAACAGGTTGCAACTTCCCCGCAATGTTAGCTTGTTGTAATACACCAACTCCGTATAACGACGCATCACATGCTAGCACAAGTCTTTTACACGGGTTATACAATACAAGCAGCTTGTTGGAGCATAAAATGTTTCTGGCTTTCTCAAAAGCAATTACTTGGTTTTTTCCTCATACCCAGGTCTCACCTTTACGCAATAACATATTTAGGGGCGCTAAGAGGGTGTTTAACCCCAGTGGGAAGTTACCAAAATAGTTGAGTCGTCCCAGGAACGACCGCAGCTCCGTGACGTTCTGTGGCCTGGGCGCGTTCCTGATAGCCTCTGTCTTGGCGTCTGTCGGCCAAAGGTCATCCGCCGCAATCTTCCTCCCCAAAAACTCCACTTCTGTTGCCATGAAGACGCATTTCGACCTCTTTAGCCGCAGCCCTTCGCGATCCAGTCACTGGAGGACCTTCTCCAGGTTTTGTAGGTGCTCGACGGTGTCCCGACCCATGACCAACCACCGTGAAAAACCACCGTGCGTGGTACCGACTTAAGTAGGCTCTCCATGTTTCTCTGGAAGAACGCTGCAGCTGACCGAATTCCAAATGGGCATCTGTTGTAGATGAACAGTCCCTTGTGCGTGATGATGCATGTGAGGCCCTTCGAAGATTCCTCCAGCTCCTGGGTCATGTAGGCCGAAGTCAGTTCGAGCTTGGTGAACGACTTGCCTCCTGCAGCGTCGCAAATAGGTCGTCTGCCTTAGGTAGCGGGTATTGGTCCTGTAGCGAGAAACGATTAATGGTTACTTTATAATCGCCGCCATCACTTTTGAGTACTGGAACAATCGGGCTGGCCCACTCGCTGAATTCCACTGGGGAGATGATGCCCTTGCGTTGCAGCCTGTCCAGCTCGATTTCTACTCTCTCCCTCATCATGTGAGGTACCGCTCGCGCCTTGTGGTGAATGGGTCGTGCCTCTGGGACCAAGTGGATCTGCACCTTCGCCCCGGAAAAGTTTCCAATGTCTGGCTCAAAAAGGGAAGGAAATTTGTTAAGAACCTGGGTACATGAGGCCTCATCGACATGCGATAGCGCTCGGATGTCATCCCAGTTCCAGCGGATTTTGCCCAGCCAGCTCCTTCCAAGCAGTGTGGGGCCATCGCCCGGGACAATCCAGAGTGGCAGTTCATGCACCATGCCCTCATAGGTGACCTTGACCATGGCGCTGCCCAGGACAGTGATAAGCTCTTTGGTGTACGTTCTCAGTTTCGTGTGGATGGGGCTCAGGGCTGGTCTGAGTGCCTTGTTGCACCACAGTCTCTCAAACATCTTTTTACTCATGATGGATTGGCTAGCGCCAGTGTCCAGTTCCATGGCTACGGGTAAGCCATTCAATTTTACATTTAGCATTATAGGTGGACATTTCATCAAAAATGTGTGCACCCCGTGTACTTCAGCATCTGCCTCCTCTCTCTGAGGCTCGAAATTGCTTTGATCCACCATGGACCGATCTTCCTCTGCCACGTGGTGGTTAGCAGGTTTTGCAGAGCTTGCAGCTTGTCTGCAAGCTCGTTGGAGGTGCCCCATTGTTCCACAGCTCTTGCAAACATATCCTTTGAAGCGGCATGAATAGGCTGAATGGAAGCCTCCACAATGCCAACAAGGTGTGAATTGCCTTGCATTCATCCATTGTTGCGGACTCTCAGTCATCTGGGTCGTCTGAGGCCTGCTGGCAGTTGCAGACTCGTGGTTTCTGCCCTGTACATTTCTGCTCGCAAACACAGTTCCAATTAATTTATGAACATTGCTAGCACTTGTGTGCTGAGAGATTTGTTTGGTGTTATCACTGGTGGACATAAACGCCTGTGCTATCGCAATGGCCTTACTGAGGGTCGGTGTCTCTACAGTCAAAAGTTTTCACAGGATGGTCTCGTGGCCAATGCCCAGTTCACAAAAGTCTCTGAGCATTTGCTCCAGGTAGCCATCAAACTCACATTGTCCTGCAAGTCTCCTTAGCTCGGTGACGTAGCTCGCCACTTCCTGCCTTCAGATCGCTGGCACGTGTAGAACCGACACCTCGCCATCAGCACACTCTCCCTCGGGTTAAGATGCTCCTGAACCAGTGTACACAGCTCCTTATATGACTTATCTGTGGGTTTCACCAGAGCCAGAAGATTCTTCATGAGGCTGTAGGTCGATGCCCCAAAGAGTGTGAGGAGGACCGCTCTCTTTTTTGCAGCGCTTCCTTCTCCGTCCAGCTCGTTGGCTACAAAGTACTGGTCTAGCCACTCGACATAGGCTTCCCAGTCCTCACCCTCCGAGAACTTCTCCAGGATGCCCACAGTTTGCTGCATCTTTGCGTTGGATCCGTGTATTCATCGCCAGTTATTGTGTTCCTAACACAGATGAGACTGCACACAGGGAGGTTAAAGTAACAGTGACCTCAGTCTTTATTAAGACACTCCAGAGTGAGGAACAGGCCTTAGGGGCCAGCTTATATACAGTGCTCCCAAGGGATACTGGGATCCCTTGGGACTTCAGGGGATGCACTCCCTGGTGGCAGAACATGGGAGTGCATGCTTTACAGATACACAACAGTATCAAATTGAAAAGAAGGGCATACAATGTGACCAAGACTAGTGCGAGGCCAGAAGATAGGGAAACTTTTAAAAGCCAGCAAAGAACGATTAAAAAAATGATAAAAAGAGGGAGGATAGATTATGAGAGTAAACTAGTACGAAATATAAAAACAGATAGTAAGCGTTTCTACAGGTACATAAAAAGGAAAAGAGTGGCTAAAGTAAATGTTGGTTCCCCAGAGGATGAGACTGGGGAATTAATAATGGAGAACAGGGAAATAGCAGAGACGTTGAACAAATATTTTGTATCGGTCTTCACAGTAGAAGACACTAAAAACATCCCAATAGTGGATAATCAAGGGGCTATAGGGAGGGAGGAACTTAATACTATCACTATCACTAAAGAAGTAATACTCGGTAAAATATTGGGACTAAAGGTGGACAAGTCCCCTGGACCTGATGGCTTACATCCTCGGGTCTTAAAAGAAGTGGCTGCAGAGATCGTGGATGCAATGGTTGTAATCTACCAAAATTCCCTGGATTCTGGGACGGTCCTAGCAGATTGGAAAAGCTCACGGGGTTGGGGGTAATATCTTAGCATGGATAGAGGATTGGCTAACTAACAAAAACAGAGAGTCAGGATAAATGGGTCATTACCAGTTGGCGAACAGTGACTAGTGGGGTGCTGCAGGGATTGGTGCTGGGGCCTCAACTATTTACAATCTATATTAATGACTTGGATGAAGGGACCGAGTGTAATGTAGCTAAGTTTGTTGATGATACAAAGATGGGTGGGAAAGCAAATTGTGAGGAGGACACAAAAAATCTGCAAAAGGACGTAGACAGGCTAAGTGAGTGGGCAAAAATTTGGCAGATGGAGTGTAATGTGGGAAAATGTGAGGTTATCTACTTTGGCAGAAAAAATAAGAAAAGTAAATTATAATTTAAATGGAGAAAAATTGCAAAGTGAGGCAGTACAGAGGGACCTGGGGGTCCTTGTGCATGAAACACAAAAAGTGAGTATGCAGGTACAGCAAGTAATCGGGAAGGCAAATGGAATGTTGGCCTTTATTGTAAGGGGGATAGAGTATAAAAGCAGAGAAGTCCTGCTACAACTGTACAAGTATTGGTGAGGCCACACCTGGAGTACTGCGTACAGTTTTGGTCTCTGTATTTAAGGAAGGAGATACTTGCATTGGAGGCTGTTCAGAGAAGGTTCACTAGGTTGATTCCGGAGATGAGGGGTTTGGCTTACGAAGATAGATTGAGTAGGTTGGGCCTATACACATTGGCGTTCAGAAGAATAAGAGGTGATCTTATTGAAACATATAAGATAATGAGGGGGCTCGACAAGGTGGATGCAGAGAGGATATTTTCACTCATAGAGGAAACTAAAACTAGGGGACGTCGTCTCAGAATAAGGGGCTGCCCATTTAAAACTGAGATGAGGAGGAATTTCTTCTCTCAGAGGGTTGTAAACCGATGGAATTCTCTGCCCAAAGAGCTGTGGAGGCTGGGCTATTGAATATATTTAAAGCGGAGATAGACAGATTTTTGAGTGATAAGGGAATATAGGGTTATGGGGAGCAGGCAGGGAAGTGGAGCTGAGTCCGTGATTAGATCAGCCATGATCTTATTAAATGACAGAGCAGGCTCGAGGGGCCAGGTGGCCTACTCCTGTTGCTAGTTCTTAAGTTCGTATGTTCTGCCCATGGGCCAGTTGGTCTGTGGGCATGTTCACACATACAGCTTTCATTTTATTTTAAAAAGCACATTCAAAGTGATTGACTGGTGTTGTCCAGTTTTCAAATATCAACATTACTTAGTGGACACTCATCCGGCCACCCCGAACTATGGACTGTCTTGTTCAAAAGCAGTTGGTGCTGCACTCCTGAGTGCATCAGCTCAGAGTGAGAAAACAAGAGTTTGCTAAGTGGGAGAGTTCGGTGAAGTGGGAGCGGGAGGTGTTGCTTTGACTTGTTTTTCCTAACTGTTTCCGCAGAGCAGCGGTGTACCTGAGCGGGAGCAGACCGAGGCCCGAGAGTGAGCATAAAAGCCAGAGCAGACCACAGCATACGGCCAGTGTCATCTCCTGGACTAGTTTCCATCGCCTGGTTGGGTCAGAGAGGAATTTTCCCAGATTTTTTTCCCCAATCGGCCTGGGTTTTTACCTGTTTTTTTGCCTCTCCCAGGAGATCGCACAGCTCCGGGTGAGGAGAACTCTGCTGTGTGACATCGCAGATAAGGCCGGTAAGTGATTGTGGGCTAAGTTTTTCTTTAAATTAACATATAGCATACAACTAAATACTAAAAACTAATCTTTATTTATTTAACTAAGTTAATAAACTATATAGGTTAAATACTTGATTAACACTAAACTAGTGACTTAAATAAAATAATTGGAAAACAGGAGATGTGTTGCTGCTGCAATACGTGGGAGCTTCTGGACGTTTTGATCCAAGGCGACTATATCTGCGGTAAGTGTCTGCGGCTCAACCAACTTCGGCTCCGAGTTGAGGAGCTGGAGTCCGAGCTACAGACATTGCGAGATATCAGGGAGGGGGAAAGTTACCGGGACCTTTTGCTCCAGGAGGCAGCCACACCCTCTAGATTCAATACTTTAGAATTGACACGTGGTCAGGGACAGGAGGGTGTGACTGTGAGTGAAGTAGGTAAGGGGATCCAGGAGGTAGTATTGCAGGTCCAATAGATTTGAGGTTCTTGCAACCCTTGAGGACAAGTGTGCCGACTGTGGGGTGGCTGAGCAGACTGACCAAGGCACCGTGGTGCAGAAAACCATTCAAGTGGGGGGAATAAAGAGGCAGGTGGTTGTAGTCGGGGACAGTATAGTTAGAGGGATAGATCGGGTTCTCTGCAGCCAAGAGCGGGCGTCCCGAAGGCTGTGTTGTCTACCAGTACCAGGGTAAAGGACATCTCCTCTGGGCTGGAGAAGAACTTGGAGTGGGAGGGCGAGGATCCAGTTGTCGTGGTACACGTAGGTACCAATGACATAGGATAGTCTAAGAAAGAGGTTCTGCTGAGAGAGTTTGAACAGTTCGGGATTAAATTGAAAAGCAGAACCACAAAGGTAATAATCTCTGCATTACTACCTGAGTCACAAGCAAATTGGCCTGGGGCCAATAGAATCAGGGAGATGAATGCGTGGCTCAGAGGTTGGTGTGGGAGAAGTGGGTTTCGATTCCTGGGGCACTGGCACCAATACTCAGGAAAGAGTGAGTTGTTCCGTGGGGTCAGACTACACCTGAACTATACTGGACCAGAGTTCTAGCGAACCGACTAACTAGGGAGGTAGATAGGGCTTTAAAATAAATAAGGGGGAGGACGGTCGCAGAGGAGAGAAATCTAGAATGCTAAAGAGAAAAGCAAAGGAAGCAATGCAGGAAAGTGATTGTGGTAAGGATAACCAGATTATGTCAGGAAGGGACAGAGCATACAAACAAAAGAGTGCACTAACAAATAGGGTCCAGGTAAGAAAAAATTGCGAAAAGACAAATAGGGCTATAGTACAAAATAATGATCAGATGTCTAATAATGTTAAAAAGCTAAATCTAAAAGCATTGTATCTGACGCACAAAGTATCTGTAATAAGGTGGATGAGTTAACAGCGCAAATTGATGTAAACGGATACGATACAGTTGCAATTACGGAGACCTGGTTGCAGGGTGACCAGGGTTGGGAACTGAATATCCAAGGATATTCGATATTTAGGAAGGACAGGCTAAAAGGAAGAGGGGCTGGTGTGGTGTTGTTAGTAAAGGATGAAATCAGAGCAATAGTGAGAAAGGATATTGGCTCAGAAAATCAAGATGTAGAATCAGTCTGGGTGGAGCTAAGGAGCACCAAGGGGCAGAAAACATTGGTGGGAGTTGTCTATAGGCCTACATTAATGGTAATGTAGGGGACAGCATCAAACAGGAAATTAGAGATGCATGTACCAAGGGTATTACAGTAATCGTAGGTGACTTTAATCTACATATAGACTGGCCACACCAAATTAGTAATAATACTGTGGCAGATGAATTCCAGGAGTGCGTACGAGATGGTTTTTTAGACCAGTATGTTGAGGAGCCTACTAGGGAACAGGCTATCCTAGATTGGGTATTGTGCAATGAGAAGGGGTTAATTAACAGTCTTGTTTTGCGTGGACCTTTAAAGAAGAGTGACCATAACATGATTGAATTTCTTATTAAGATGGAAAGTGAAGTAGTCCAATCCCAAACTAGGGAACAAAGGAAACTACGAAGGTATGAGGAATGAATTGGCTCTGATAGATTAGGAAGATTCATTAAAAGGCATGACAGTGGATCGACAATGGCTAATATTTAAGGAACGATCGCATGAATTGCAACAGTTATACATTACTTTCTGGCGTAAAAACACAAAAGGAAAAGTGGCACAACCATGGTTAACAAAAGAAATTAAGGATAGTATCAGATCCAAAGAGGAGTTATACAAAGTTGCCAGAAAAAGTAGCAAGCCGGAGGATTGGGAGCAGTTTAGAATTCAGCAAAAATGGACCAGGAGATTGATTAAGAGGGGAAAAATAGAGTACGAGAGCAAGGAACATAAAAACCAACTGCAAAAGTTTCTACAAGTACATAAAAAGAAAAAGATTAGTGAAGACAAATGTAGGTCCTTTACAGACAGAAACGGGAGAATTTGTAATGGGGAACAGGGAAATGGCAGAACAATTAAATAAATACTTCGGTTCTGTCTTCATGGAGGAGGACACAAATAATGTCCCAGAAATGCTAGGGAGCCAAGGGTCTAGTGAGCAAGAATAATTAAAGGAAATGATAATTAGTAAGAAAATAGTGCTGGAGAAACTAATGGTACTGAAGGCAGATAAATCCCCAGGGCCTGATGATCTGCATCCCAGAGTACTAAAAGAGGTAGCCATGGAAATAGTGGATGCATTGGTTGTCATCTTCCAAAATTCTATAGATTATGGAACAGTTCCTGCAGGTTGGAGGGTGGCAAATGTAACCCCACTATTTAAAAAAGGAGGGAGAGAGAAAACGGGGAACTACAGACTAGTTAGCCTAACATCAGTCGTAGGGAAAATGCTAGTGTCTATTATAAAGGATGTGATAACGGCACACTTAGATAATATCAACGGGATTAGACAAAGTCAACATGGATTTATGAAAGGAAAATCATGTTTGACAAACCTACTAGACTTTTTTTGAGGATGTAACTGATAGAATAGATAAGGGAGAACCAGTGGATGTAGTGTATTTGAATTTTCAGAAGTCAAAGCCCCACATAAGAGGTTAGTGTGCAAAATTAAAGCACATAGGATTAGGGGTAATGTATTGGCATGGATTGAAAATTGGTTAATTGATAGGAAACAGAGAGTAGGAATAAATGGGTCTTTTTCAGGGTGGCAGGAAGTGACTAGTGGGCTACCACAGGGATCAGTGCCCCAACCCTCTTCTCAGTCTTCCTCGCTGCCATGCTCCCCCTCACCGTCGACAAGCTCCCCGCTGAAGTGGAACTAAACTACAGAACCAGTGGGAAGCTGTTCAACCTTCGCCGTCTCCAGGCCAGGTCCAAACCACCCCAACCTCTGTCGTCGAGCTACAGTACGCGGACGATGCCTGTGTCTGTGCACATTCAGAGGCTGAACTCTAAGACATAGTAGACGTATTTACTGAGGTGTATGAAAGCATGGGCCTTACGCTAAACATCCTTGAGACAAAGGTCCTCTAGCAGCCTGTCCTCGCCACAGAACACTGCCCCCTAGTCATCAAGATCCACGGCGTGGCCCTGGACAATGTGGACCATTTCCCATACCTCGGGAGTCTTTTATCAACAAAAGCAGACATTGATGAGGATATTCAACACCACCTCCAGTGCGCCAGTGCAGCCTTCGGCCACCTGAGGAAAAGAGTGTTCGAAGACCAGGCCCTCAAATCTACCACCAAGCTCATGGTCTGCTGGGCTGTGGTAATACCCGCCCTCCTGGCTCAGAGACAGAGACCATGTACAGCAGACACCTCAAGTCGCTGGAGAAATACCACCAACGAGGCCTCCGCAAGATCCTACAAACCCCCTGGGAGGACAGGTGCACCAAAATTCGTGTCCTCATCCAGGCCAACATCCCCAGCATTGAAGCACTGACCACACTTGATCAGCTCCGCAGGGCAGGCCACATTGTCCGCATGCCAGACACGAGACTCCCAAAGCAAGCGCTCTACTTGATTCTCCTTCATGGCAAATGAGCCAAAGGTGGGCAGAGAAAACGTTACAAGGACACCCTCAAAGCCTCCCTAAAAAGTGCAACATCCCCACCGACACCTGAGATTCTCTGGCCAAAGACCGCCCTGAGTGGAGGAAGTGCATCCGGGAGGGCGCTGAGAGCCTCGAGTCTCATCGCCGAGTGCATGCAGAAAACAAGCACAGGCAGCGGAAAGAGCGTGCGGAAAACCTGTCCAACCCTCCCTTAACCTCAACGACTGTCTGTCCCACCTGTGGCAGGGACTGTGGTTCTCGTATTGGACTGTTCAGCCACCTAAGTAGTCATTCTATGAATGGAAGCAAGTCTTCCTTAATTCCGAGGGACTGCCTATGATGATGATGGCCACAGAGATCAGTGCTTGGGCCCCAGCTATTCACAATATATATAAATGATTTGGATGAGTGAACCAAATGTAATATTTACAAGTTTGCTGATGACACAAAATTAGGTGGGATTGTGAGTTGTGAGGAGGATGCAAAGATGTTGCAAGGCGATTTAGATAGGTTGAGTGAGTGGGCAAACATATGGCAGATGCAGTATAAAGTGGATAAATGTGAAGTTATTCACTTTAGTTGGAAAAACATAAGGACAAATGATGATGGCTTGGGAATTATTTAAATGGTGATGGCTTGGGAAATGTCGATGTACAGAGGGACCTGGGTGTCCTTGTACACCAGTCATTGAAAGCAAACATGCAGGTGCAGCAAGCAGTTAGGGAGGCAAATGATATGTTGGCCTTCATTGCAAGAGGATTTGAGTACAGGAGCAAGGATGTCTTACTACAGTTATACAGGGCCTTGGTGAGACCGCACCTGGAATATTGTATGCAGTTTTGGTCTCCTTACCTAAGGAAGGATATACTTGCCGTATAGGGAGTGCAACAAAGGTTCACCAGACTGATTCCTGGGATGTAAGGACTGTCGTATGAGGAGAGATTGGGTTGACTAGGCCAGTATTCACTAGAGTTTAGAAGAATGAGAGGGGATCTCATTGAAACGTATAAAATTCTGACTGGGTTGGACAGACTGGATGCGGGGAGGATGTTTCCCCTGGCTGGGAAGTCTAGAACAAGGAGTCACAGTCTCAGGATACGGGATAGGAAATTTAGGACCGAGATGAGTAGAATTTTTTTCACTCAGAGGGTGGTGAGCCTGTGGAATTCTCTACCACAGAAGGCTGTGGAGGCCAAGTCACTTAATATATTTAAGAGGGAGATAGGTAGATTTCTAGAAACAAAAGGCATCAAGGGGGATGGGGAAAAAGCGGGAATATGGTGTTGAGATAGAGGATCAACCATGATCATATTGAATGGCGGTGCAGACTCGAAGGGCCGAATGGCCTACTACTGCTCCTATTTTCTATGTTTCTATGTGCGGGTTCGGGGTTAGGGTTAGGGTTAGGGTTCGTGTTCGTGTTCGTGTTCGGGTTCGGGTTCGGGTTAGGGTTAGGGTTAGGGTTAGGGTTAGGGTTCGGGTTCGAGTTAGTGTTTGGGTTCGGGTTCGAGTTAATGTTCGGGTTCGGGTTCGGGTTCGGGTTCGGGTTAGTGTTAGGGTAAGGGTAAGGGTTAGGGTTAGGGTTTGAGTTAGTGTTTGGGTTCGGGTTTGGGTTCGAGTTAGTGTTAGGGTTGTGGTTAGGGTTAGGGTTAGGGTTCGGGTTAATGTTTGGGTTCGAGTTAGTGTTCGGGTTAGGGTTGTGGTTAGGGTTCGGGTTAGGGTTCGGGTTAGGGTTAGGGTTCGAGTTAGTGTTTGGGTTCGAGTTAGTGTTTGGGTTCGGGTTCGAGTTAATGTTCGGGTTCGGGTTCGGGTTCGGGTTCGGGTTAGTGTTAGGGTAAGGGTAAGGGTTAGGGTTAGGGTTTGAGTTAGTGTTTGGGTTCGGGTTTGGGTTCGAGTTAGTGTTAGGGTTGTGGTTAGGGTTAGGGTTAGGGTTCGGGTTAATGTTTGGGTTCGAGTTAGTGTTCGGGTTAGGGTTGTGGTTAGGGTTCGGGTTAGGGTTCGAGTTAGTGTTTGGGTTCGAGTTAGTGTTCGGGTTAGGGTTAGGGTTCGAGTTAGTGTTCAGGTTAGGGTTCGTGTTTGGGTTAAGGTTTATGGTTAGGGTTGGATTCGGGTTGGGTTCGGGGGTGCAGGCAGGAAGGTGGGCGTCCCTTCTTGTGTTCATCGTCTCATTTATTGCTCCAGTTTCTGTCACTTTCCATTAATCTTGTCCTACATTCCAACAGGGACTACACATGAAAAAGTACTTCACTGGCTGCAAATCGCTTTGGGAGGTCCCGTGGTTGTGAAAGGCGCTATATAAATGCAAGATATTTTTGCCAATATCTTGAAAACGCTCTAAATAAGTGCAAGAGCAAAATATTGCGGATCCTGGAGATCTGAAATAAAATGCTGGAATCACTCAGCATCTGTGGGGAGAGAAACAGAGTTAGCATTTCAGGTCGCTGTTCTGACGAAAAGCCATTGACCTGAAACGTTAACTCTGTTTCTCTCTGCACAGATGCTGCCTGACCTGCTGACTTTTTCCAGCATTTTCTGTTCTTATTTTATATTATATAAATGTAAGTCGATTTCTGTTTTCAGGCTTGAGCCCACAACCCTGTGTTCTCAGAGACATGCGGCAGAATCCTGGTGGCACCCTAACCTCACACTGAGCAACAAGTGATAAAAGGAGTCCTTTAGTCAAAGACATCTCGCTGGGTAAAAAGCGATATATTTCTGTTGTGAAATAAATCAGGAGTTACGCAGAGCGCAATATTAACAGGCACAAAAATTAAACGGCAAAAACATTATTTTTTTTGAAGAATGAACAGATTTTAACAGGAACATTTTAAGCGAGGGTTGGATTTCCCAAAATTTAAAGCACGACGGAAAAGCAGTGCTGCCCTCTGCTGGTAGGGGAAAGCAGTACAAGCTGATTTTCACCACCACACAGACCCAGGCTGGGCAGGGATGGGCAAAAGAAATCATGCTTTCCATTTCCCATCGCTATCCAGCGACCACCTACTGCAAAGTGTGAGGCACAAGGGCAGGTGATAACAAAGTAAGACTCGGCTGTACATGCTAAGGCTGGCTCGACTCCTCACACTCACAACAATAACTTATATAGCGCCTTTAGCGTGGTAAAATGCCCCAAGGCGGTTCACAGGAACAATTATCAAACAAAATTTGACAGCGAGCTACATAAGGAGATGTTAGAAAATGGATCGGGGAGGGTGGTGCAGCCATAGCGACATTAGGCCTAACTTTACTCCTGTTGAGACGAGATAGTGCAGAGGGTGCAGAGGAGACTTACCAGAATGGTACCAGGGATGAGGGATTTCGGTGAGGCGGAGCGACTGGAGATGCTGGGATTGTTCTCCTTAGAGCAGAGGGGGTCAAGAGGAGATTTGTTGGGGCTGTTCAAAACTATGAGGAGTTTTGATAGAGTAAATAAGGAGAAACTATTTCCACCGGCAGGAGGGTCGGGAACCAGAGGCCAGGGATTTAAGGTCATTGGCAAAAGGACCAGAGGAGAGTTGAGGAGACATTTTGTTTACGCGGCGAGTTGTTGTGATCGGGAACGCGCTGCCTGAAAGGGCGGTGGGAGCAGATTCAATAGTAACTTTCAAAAGGGAATCGGATAGGAACTTGCAAAAGAAAAATTTACAGGGATGTGGGGAAAGAGCAGGGGGCAGTGGGACTAATTGGATCGTCCTTTCAAAGAGCTGGCACAGGCACGATGGGCCGAATGGCCTCCATCCATCCATAACGTTCTGTAACGTTAATTAATAGAAAGTATATGTGGGGAGGGATGAAGGAGTCAGCATCAGTGAGACAGGTTTCAGACAGATGTTGTTCGTGACTTTGACGAAGGCAGTTTCACTTTTGAGGTCAGGCCTGAAAGCTGGACTAAAGGGACTGGAACAGGTGGCAGTGAGGCAGGTGGCGATGACACAGTCAAGAGGAAGGGCAGATTGTAAAAGAGCTGGCAGCTGGCTGATGGTTTGATAATCACAGCATTGTGGGTACAGGCAAGGAAGGGAACAGTTAACCGTGTCATTCACCATTGGGTCGAGGAAAGATAAGTGGCTGGGAAGGAGCTGAGTCGGGAGGGGATAGAGGGAGCACACGGTGAGCTTCACGGAATGGGGGCTGAGGAGCGACTGTGGAGAAGCTGTGGAGGGGAGTCAGGGTTTTGGAGAAGCTCTGGCGAAGTGGGGGAGGAGTCACCGACAACAAGCCAGGATTCAGGCAGTCCCACGGTGTGGACAGACTCATTCGGGACAGCGGGCGTGTGCCAGGAAATAGAGACGGGCATGGTGAAACATCTCGGGAAGGGACAGTAGTGGTTTCCACGGTGAGCACGATGCAGAATGCCGAGTCGGGGGGGATGAGAAGTCGCAAGTCCTCGCAGGTAGGATAAGCCTGAAATGCCTGCAGGAAAGGAGGACAGCAACGGAGCAGCGATGGATAGGCAGGGTGGGATCGGGAGACCAGCAAGGGCTGAAGCAATGAGATGAGAAGAGAGTGGGATATAGGATCACAGGGACATAGGAACAGGAGGAGGCCATTCAGCTCCTCGAGCCTATTCCATCATTCAATGAGACCATGGCTGATCTGTGGCCTAACTCCATATGCCCGCCTTTGCCCCATATCCCTTAATACCTCTGGTTAACAAAAAGCTATCAATCTCAGATTTAAAATGAACAATTGATCTAGCATCAATTGCTGTTTGTGGAAGAGAGTTCCAAACTTCCACCACCCTTTGTGGTGTAGAAATGTTTCCTAATTTCACTCCTGAAAGGTCTGGCTCTAATTTTTAGACTATGCCCCCGAGAGTCCCCAACCAGCGGAAATAGTTTTGCTCTATCTAACCTATCTGTTCCCCTTAATATCCTTAATAAAACTTTGATCAGATCACTCCTCAGCCTTCTAAATTCTAGGGAATACATCCCTAATTTATGTAATCGCTCCTTGTAATGTAATCCTTGAAGTCCGGCTATCATTCTGGTAAACCTACGCTGCACTCCCTTCAAGGCCAATATATCCATCCAACGGTGTGCGGCCCAGAATTGCTCACAGTACTCCAGGTGTGGTCTAACCAGGGCTTGTATATCTGCAGCATAACTTCTACCCTCCTGTATTCTAGTCCTCTAGATATAAAGGTCAGTATTCCATTGGTCTTTTTGATAATTTTCTGTACTTGTTCATTACATTTTAATGATCTATGTACCTGGACCCCCCCAAGTCTCTTTCACCTCCACTGTCTTTAGCTTTTCACCATTGAGGAAGTACCCTGTTCTATCCTTTTAAGGTCTAAAGTGGATGACCTCACATTTGCTGATATTGAAATCTATTTGCCACAGTTTTGCCCATTCACTTAAATCTATTAAAATCCATTTACAATGTTATGCTTTCCTCGACACTGCCGACAATGCCGCCTATCTTTGTGTCATTTGGATATATGACATTCTATGCCATCATCTAAGTCGTTAATAAATACTGGGAGTCATTGAGGCCCCAACACGGATCCCTGCGGGGGAGTGTTTGCTAGTGCTGTTGGGGAGGAGTTAAACTAATATGGCAGGGGGATGGGAACCAATGCAGGGAGATAGAGGGAAATAAAAAAGAGGCAAAAGCAAAAGACAGAAAGGAGATGAGGAAAAGTGGAGGGCAGAGAAACCCAAGGCAAAGAACAAAAAGGGCCATTGTACAGCAAAATTCTAAAAGGACAGAGGGTGTTAAAAAAACAAGCCTAAAGGCTTTGTGTCTTAATGCAAGGAGTATCCGCAATAAGGTGGATGAATTAACTGTGCAAATAGATGTTAACAAATATGATGTGATTGGGATTACGGAGACGTGGCTCCAGGATGATCAGGGCTGGGAACTCAACATCCAGGGGTATTCAACATTCAGGAAGGATAGAATAAAAGGAAAAGGAGGTGGGGTAGCATTGCTGGTTAAGGAGGAGATTAAGGCAATAGTTAGGAAGGACATTAGCTTGGATGATGTGGAATCTATATGGGTAGAGCTACAGAACACCAAAGGGCAAAAAACGTTAGTGGGAGTTGTGTACAGACCTCCAAACAGTAGTAGTGATGTTGGGGAGGGCATCAAACATGAAATTAGGGGTGCGTGCAATAAAGGTGCAGCAGTTATAATGGGTGACTTTAATGTGCACATAGATTGGGTTAACCAAACTGGAAGCAATACGGTGGAGGAGGATTTCCTGGAGTGCATAAGGGATGGTTTTTTAGACCAATATGTCGAGGAACCAACTAGGGGGGAGGCCATCTTAGACTGGGTGTTATGTAATGAGAGAGGATTAATTAGCAATCTCGTTGTGCGAGGCCCCTTGGGGAAGAGTGACCATAATATGGTGAAATTCTGCATTGGGATGGAGAATGAAACAGTTAATTCAGAGACCATGGTCCAGAACTTAAAGAAGGCTAACTTTGAAGGTATGAGGCGTGAATTGGCTGGGATGGATTGGCGAATGATACTTAAGGGGTTGACTGTGGATGGGCAATGGCAGACATTTAGAGACCGCATGGATGAACTACAACAATTGTACATTCCTGTCTGACATAAAAATAAAAAAGGGAAGGTGGCTCAACCGTGGCTATCAAGGGAAATCAGGGATAGTATTAAAGCCAAGGAAGTGGCATACAAATTGGCCAGAAATAGCAGTGAACCTGGGGACTGGGAGAAATTTAGAACTCAGCAGAGGAGGACAAAGGGTTTGATTAGGGCAGGGAAAATGGAGTATGAGAAGAAGCTTGCAGGGAACATTAAGACGGATTGCAAAACTTTCTATAGATATGTAAAGAGAAAAAGGTTAGTAAAGACAAACGTAGGTCCCCTGCAGTCAGAATCAGGGGAAGTCATAACGGGGAACAAAGAAATGGCGGACCAATTGAACAAGTACTTTGGTTCGGTATTCACGAAGGAGGACACGAACAACCTTCCGGTTATAAAAGGGGTCGGGGGGTCTAGTAAGGAGGAGGAACTGAGGGAAATCCTTATTAGCCGGGAAATTGTGTTGGGGAAATTGATGAGATTGAAGGCCGATAAATCCCCAGGGCCTGATGGACTGCATCCCAGAGTACTTAAAGAGGTGGCCTTGGAAATAGTGGATGCGTTGACAGTCATTTTCCAACATTCCATTGACTCTGGATCAGTTCCTATGGAGTGGAGGGTAGACAATGTAACCCCACTTTTTAAAAAAGGAGGGAGAGAGAAAACAGGGAATTATAGACCGGTCAGCCTGACATCGGTAGTGGGTAAAATGATGGAATCAATTATTAAGGGTGTCATAGCAGTGCATTTGAAAAGAGGTGACATGATCAGTCCAAGTCAGCATGGATTTGTGAAAGGGAAATCATGCTTGACAAATCTTCTGGAATTTTTTGAGGATGTTTCCAGTAGAGTGGACAAGGGAGAACCAGTTGATGTGGTATATTTGGACTTTCAGAAGGCTTTCGACAAGGTCCCACACAAGAGATTGATGTGCAAAGTTAGAGCACATGGGATTGGGGGTAGTGTACTGACATGGATTGAGAACTGGTTGTCAGACAGGAAGCAAAGAGTAGGAGTAAATGGGTACTTTTCAGAATGGCAGGCAGTGACTAGTGGGGTACCGCAAGGTTCTGTGCTGGGGCCCCACCTGTTTACACTGTACATTAATGATTTAGATGAGGGGATTAAATGTAGTATCTCCAAATTTGCGGATGACACTAAGTTGGGTGGCAGTGTGAGCTGCGAGGAGGATGCTGTGAGGCTGCAGAGCGACTTGGATAGGTTAGGTGAGTGGGCAAATGCATGGCAGATGAAGTATAATGTGAGGTTATCCACTTTGGTGGTAAAAACAGAGAGACAGACTATTATCTGAATGGTGACAGATTAGGAAAAGGGGAGGTGCAAAGAGACCTGGGTGTCATGGTACATCAGTCATTGAAGGTTGGCATGCAGGTGCAGCAGGCGGTTAAGAAAGCAAATGGCATGTTGGCCTTCATAGCAAGGGGATTTGAGTACAGGGGCAGGGAGGTGTTGCTACAGTTGTACAAGGCATTGGTGAGGCCACACCTGGAGTATTGTGTACAGTTTTGGTCTCCTAACCTGAGGAAGGACATTCTTGCTATTGAGGGAGTGCAGCGAAGGTTCACCTGATTGATTCCCGGGATGGCGGGACTGACCTATCAAGAAAGACTGGATCAACTGGGCTTGTATTCACTGGAGTTCAGAAGAATGAGAGGGGACCTCATAGAAACATTTAAAATTCTGACGGGGTTAGACAGGTTAGATGCAGGAAGAATGTTCCCAATGTTGGGGAAGTCCAGAACCAGAGGCCACAGTCTAAGGATAAGGGGTAAGCCATTTAGGACCGAGATGCGGAGGAACTTCTTCACCCAGAGAGTGGGGAACCTGTGGAATTCTCTACCACAGAAAGTTGTTGAGGCCAATTCACTAAATATATTCAAAAAGGAGTTAGATGAGGTCCTTACTACTAGGGGGATCAAGGGGTATGGCGAGAAAGCAGGAATGGGGTACTGAAGTTGAATGTTCAGCCATGAACTCATTGAATGGCGGTGCAGGCTAGAAGGGCCGAATGGCCTACTCCTGCACCTATTTTCTATGTTTCTATGTTTCTATATCACTAGTCACACCCTGCCAATTTGAGTACCTGTCCATTATCCTTACTGCCTGTGTCCAGCCGCTCAGCCAATTTCCTAACCAGGTCAATAATTTGTGTTCAATTCTGTGGGCTTCTACCTTAATTAACAGTCTCTTATGTGGGACTTTATCAAATGCATTCTGGATGTCCATCCAAAATGTTTTAGTAAGAGGGGGAGAATTGAAGGCAATTCAGGTCTAATCGGTGGCTGACCTTACTGGGGAGCACCTGCAATCGAAGAAGTCTAGGCCTGTGGTGTAGATCTTGTACCTGAGCTTGTGACTAATGGCCCTGCAATGAGGAATCTGTGCAACACTGGTGCACAAAAAAGAGGGGGGATGGTGCGGTACCCAGAGGTCATAGTTCACCATTTGAGTGCTATTCTCTTGCAAGCCTAGCAACACCGTAAAGGTACCTTACATGTCACAACTCTTCGAGTTATTCCATAACTTGATAGAATTTTTCGAGGAGGTAACCAGGAGGGTCGATGAGGGCAGTGCGTGTGATGTAGTGTATATGGATTTTAGAAAAGCTTTTGATAAGGTCCCACATGGCAGACTGGTCACGAAAGTAAAAGCCCATGGGATCCAGGGCAAAGTGGCAAGTTGGATCCAAAATTGGCTCAGAGGCAGGAAGCAAAGGGTCATGGTGGACGGGTGTTTTTGTGACTGGAAGGCTGTATCCAGTGGGGTTGCGCAGGGCTCAGTGCTGGGTCCCTTGCTTTTTGTGATATATATCAATGATTTGAACTTACATGTTGGGGGTATGATTAAGAAGTTTAAAAATTACACTAAAATAGACTGTGTGGTTGATAATGAAGAAGAAAGTTGCAGACTGCAGGAAGAGATCAATGTACTGATCAGGTGGGAGGAACAGTGGCAAATGGAATTCAATCTGGATAAGTGTGAGGTAATGCATTTGGGGAGGTCTAACAAGGCAAGGGAATACACATTAAATGGTACGACACTGAAAAGTGTAGAGGAACAGAGGGACCTGGGAGTGCAGGTTCACAGATCCCTGAAGGTAGCAGGCCAGGTAGATAAGGTAGTTAAGAAGGCATATGGAATACTTGCCTTTATTAGTTGAGGTATGGAATACGATGGCAAGGAAATTATGCTTGACCTATATAAAACACTGGTTAGGTCACAGTTCTGGTCACCACATTGCAGGAAATATGCGATTGCATTGGAAAGGATGCAGAGAAGATTTACAAGAACGTTGCCCGGACTGGAGAATTTTGGCTATAAGGAAAAATTGGAGAGGTGGGTCTGTTTTCTTTGGAACTGAGGAGGCTAAGGGGAGACGTGATTGAGGTGTATAAAACTATGAGGGCCCTGGATAGAGTGGATAGGAAGGACCTATTTCCTTAGGCAGAGGGGTCAACAACCAGGGGGCATAGATTTAAATTAATTGGGGGGAGGTTTAAGAGGAGCTATGAGGGGAAATTTCTTCACCAAGAGGGTTGTGGGGTCTGGGAACTCACTGCATGAAAGAGTGGTAGAGGCAGAAACCCTCACCACATTTAAAAGATACTTGTAACCTACAGGGTTACAGACCAAGAGCTGGAAAGTGGATTAGGCTGGATAGCTCTTGGTCGGCCGGCACGGACACGATGGGCCGAAATGTCCTCCATCCGTGCTGTCATTTTCTATGATTCTATGATAACATATGATCAATATAAATGTGATTTGACGAGCTTCTCTCCATGGCTTCACTGCCCAATAGGACTAAGCCATATAAAAACCAGAAGGACCCATGTTCTGGTCCCGGCTTGTGCTGAGTAATGGATCTTATATAGGATCGTACATAATTCTGATATTCAAGGCTGAGTTAGATAATTTTTGGACTCTAGGGGAATCAAGGGACATGGGGATTGGGCAGGAAAGTGGAGTTGATATTGAGGATCAGTCATGATTTATTGAATGGCGGAGTAGGCTCGAGGGGCGGTATTGGCCTACTCCTGCTCCTAAATCTTATGTTGAAGGCCGGGAGTGCTACAATTCGCATTGCTGGCAAGAGTGGGATTTCATTCAGAACTCCTGTCGATCTTGGGAGGGAACCAGACTGGGCTCATCTGTGATGACTTCCAGGGTCGACTGGCCTGCCAACATTCACTGCCTGGTTTTGCACAAAAAGAACAGCCACGTGGTTGAGGTTCTGGAGGTCTACAGCAAGGAGTCAATGCCCCCAAGGAAACAGGAGAGTTGTAACGGTAATGCTGCATTTTTCTCCACAAATTGATCTTTTGAACTCTGAACCTCTGCCTATAACCGCCTCCCAAGACTGTGTTACCATGCAAGTGCGGAAAACACGATGGGAAATCTGCCACTGAGAACATTAAAAGATAAAATCAAGGACAACAAACGTCTGCCTCTGCCCATCGAAGCTTATCCTTTCTTGGCCTGGATGGGTCCAAACTTGCACATTTCAGTTGACAGCACTGGAGGGCAGTAAACGGGTATGTTTTACCAAAGGTTAGCAGCAATATTCACTGTCTCACATATAAAGAATCATAGAATCGTACAGCACAGAAGGAGGCCATTCGGCCTATCATGCCTGTGCCGGCTCTTTGTAAGAGTGATCCAAATAGTCCCACTCCCCGCTCTTTCCCCATAGCCTAGCAAATCTTTCCTCTTCAAGTCTATATCCAAATCCCCTTTTGAGCATTACGACTGAATCTGCTTCCGCCACCCTTTCAGGCAGTGCGTTCCAGATCATAACAAATCAGGGGAATCAGGTAAACCAAACAGCTGAGGTTCTCTCAGTTCACGTCTCTGCCCAACACCTGACCGAAGGATAAAAGGCCAGCCATCTGGTCAAGGATTGATTGCAGTAGTGACTGAGGTATGGTGGCAGCATATGTACATCGAAACCGCCAGCCCAACTCCCCCTTGGATGACTATCAAAAGGGGAACTGGTGCCCATGGAACCGGTGCCCATGGAACTGATGCACATGGAGCAGTGCCCATGAAACTGGTGCCCATGGAGCAGTGCCCATGGAACTGGTGCCCATGGAACTGGTGCCCATGGAGCAGTGCCCATGGAGCAGTGCCCATGGAACTGGTGCCCATGGAACTGGTGCCCATGGAGCGGTGCCCATGGAACCGGTGCCCATGGAGCGGTGCCCATGGAACTGGTGCCCATGGAGCAGTGCCCATGGAACCGGTGCCCATGGAGCGGTGCCCATGGAACTGGTGCCCATGGAACCGGTGCCCATGGAGCGGTGCCCATGGAACTGGTGCCCATGGAGCAGTGCCCATGGAGCGGTGCCCATGGAACTGATGCACATGGAGCAGTGCCCATGGAACTGATGCACATGGAGCAGTGCCCATGGAGCGGTGCCCATGGAACTGGTTACCATGGAGCAGTGCCCAAGGAGCAGTGCCCATGGAGCAGTGCCCATGGAACTGGTGCCCATGGAACTGGTGCCCATGGAGCTGGTGCCCATGGAACTGGTGCCCATGGAACCGGTGCCCAAGGAGCGGTGCCCATGGTGCGGTCCCCATAGAGCGGTGCCCATGGAGCTGGTGCCCATGGAACTGGTGCCCATGGAGCGGTGCCCATGGAGCTGGTGCCCATGGAATTGGTGCCCAAGGAACGGTGTCCATGGAACTGGTGCCCATGGAGCGGTGCCCATGGAACTGGTGCCCATGGAGCGGTGCCCATGGAGCAATGCCCATGGAGCTGGTGCCCATGGAACCGGTGCCCATGGAACTGGTGCGCATGGAACTGGTGCGCATGGAGTGGTACCCATGGAGCAGTGCCCATGGAACTGGTGTCCACGGAACTGGTGCCCATGGAGCGGTGCCCATGGAACTGATGCCCATGGAACTAGTGCCCCCAACAAGAGTGAGCACCTGTCGAAGGGGAGGGGTGAAAATCAGAGGGTGGGGCTGGGGGTGGGGGGGGGTGGAAGGGGAATACAATTGAAAGGGAAGGTGGTTGATGCCACTGAGCCTCACCTGATAGTTGCTCAGATCTGCTATCTTCTCTTGCTGCACAGCCGCATCATTCCAGATCAGGTTGGCAGTGTCATCTTCCTCTCTCGCCCTGGCGAATCCCGCTTCCATTACTGCTAAACGCACTGAAAAAAAGGACATTGACAGAGCGGCCTGTAATTGTCAGTTGGTAGGCTTACTGCAGCACAACTTTTTGCGTGGAGGGGGGTGAGTAGTGCATTTATTGTGATGCCCCGTCACACATTACTACCTGTGCTCGCTGACCGACATTGGCTCTCGGACCGACGAATTTATAATTATCATCCTTATTTTCAAATCCCTCCATGATCTTGCCCCTCCCTATCTCTGTAACCTCTTCCTGCCAGACCACCCTCCAAGATCTCTGCGTTCCTCCAATTTCGGCTTTTTTTTACATCCCAGCTTTCCATCGCTCTACCATTGGAGACCGTGCCTTCACGTAGAAATTTACAGCATGGGAAAAGACCATTTCAGCCCTTTGTGTCCGCGCCGGCCGACCAAGAGCTATCCAGCCTAATCCCACTTTCCAGCTCTTGGTCCGTAGCCCTGAAGGTTACAGCACTTTAAGTGCACATCCAAATATTTTTTAAATGTGGTGAGGGCTTCTGCCTCTGCCACCCTTTCAGGCAGTGAGTTCCAGACCCCCCCCCCACTACCCTCTAGGTGAAGAAATTTCCTCTTATATCTAATCTAAACCTCCCCCCAATTAATTTAAATCTATGTCCCCTGGTTTTTGACCCCTCTGTCAAGGGAAACAGGTCCTTCCTATCCACTCTATCCAGGCCCCTCATAATTGTATACACTCCAATCAGGTCGCCCCTCAGCCTCCTCTGTTCCAAAGAAAACAGACCCAGCATCTCCAATCTTTCCTCACAGCCAAAATTTTCCAGTCCAGCCAACATTCTTGTAAATCCTCTCTGCATCCTTTCCAGTGCAATCATATCTTTCCTGTAATGTGGTGACCAGAACTGCACACAGTACTCCAGCAGCGGCCTAACCAGTGTTTTATACAGTTCAAGCATAACCTCCTTGCTCTTGTATTCCATACCTCGACGAATAAAGGCAAGTATGCCATATGCCTTCTTAATCACCTTATCTACCTGTCCTGCCACCTTTAGGGATCTGTGGACCTGCACTCCAAGGTCCCTATGTTCTTCTACACTTTTCAGTGTTGTACCATTTAATGTTTATTCCCTTGCCTTGTTAGACCTCCCGAAATGCATTATCTCACACTTATCCAGATTGAATTCCATTTGCCACTGTTCCGCCCCCCTGAACATTGCATTGGTATTGTCAGCATAGTTTACATCCTAATGTTTATTCCTCAACTGTTCAGTCTTTTACCCCCTTGAACATTTTTTTCAACAAGCACATATAATCTCCTTCATGTTGCATCAACACATCATTTTTGGGAAATATTTAATGATCAACTTTATAAAGCTCTAGAAACAAATGAATATGGCCCTTATGGCTAAAGGGATCAAGGGGTATGGAGAGAAAGCAGGAAAGGGGTACTGAGGTGAATGATCAGCCATGATCTTATTGAATGGCCTACTCCTACACCTATTTTCTATGTTTCTATGTATCTTCCTGCATTCCGCAGCTTTCAGCCACACAGCCTATTTTAGTATCATCTGCAAACTTCCTAATCATACCAGCAACATTCAAGACCAAGTCATTGATATATAAACACAAAAAGCAAGGGACCCAGCACTGAGCCCTGCGGAACCCCACAGGATAAACCTTCCAGTCACAAAAATACCCATTACCCTTTGCTTCCTGCATCCAAGACAATTTTGGATCCCATGGGCCTTTACCTTTGTGGCCAGTCTGACATGTGGGATCTAATCTAAGGCTTTGCTAAAATCCATATACACTACATCATACGCACTGCCCTCATCAACCCTCCTGGTTACCTGCTCAAAAAATTCAATCAAGTTAGTCAGACATGCCTTTCCTTAACAAATCAGTGCTGACTGTCCTTGATTAATCCATATCTTTACAAATTAAGATTTATCCTGTCCCTCAGGATTTTTTTCAATAGTTTTCCCACCACTGAGGTTAGGCTGACTGGCCTGTAATTATTCGGTTTATCGCTTTCTCCCTTTTTAAACAAAGGTACAACATTAACAGTCCTCCGTTACTATGCTTAAACAAAGAGGACTACAGTGGGATGAGGGCAGAGTTGGCTAAAGTAGACTGTAAACACAGACTAAACGGTGGCACAATTGAGGAACAGTGGAGGACTTTTAAGGAGCTCTTTCATAGTGCTCAACAAAAATATATTCCAGTGAAAAAGAAGGGCGGTAAGAGAAGGGATAACCAGCCGTGGATAACCAAGGAAATAAAGGAGAGTATCAAATTAAAAACCAATGCGTATAAGGTGGCCAAGGTTAGTGGGAAACTAGAAGATTGGGAAAATTTTAAAACGACAGCAAAGACTGACTAAGGAAGCAATAAAGAAAGGAAAGATAGATTACAAAAGTAAACTTGCGCAAAACATAAAAACAGATAGTAAAAGCTTTTACCAATATATAAAACGGAAAAGAGTGACTAAAGTAAATGCTGGTCCCTTAGAAGATGAGAATGGGGATTTAATAATGGGAAATGTGGAAATGGCTGAGACCTGAAACAATTATTTTGCTTCGGTCTTCACAGTGGAAGACACAAAAACCATGCCAAAAATTGCGAGTCACGGGAATGTGGGAAGGGAGGACCTTAAGATAATCACTATCACTAGTGGGGGTAGTGCTGGACAGGCTAATGGGACTCAAGGTAGACAAGTCCCCTGGTCCTGATGAAATCCATCCCAGGGTATTAAAAGAGATGGCGGAAGTTATAGCAGATGCATTCGTTATAATCTACCAAAATTCTCTGGACTCTGGGGAGGTACCAGCGGATTGGAAAGCAGCTAATGTAACGCCTCTGTTTAAAAAAGGGGGCAGACAAAAGGCAGGTAACTATAGGCTGGTTAGTTTAACATCTGTAGTGGGGAAAATGCTTGAAGCTATCATTAAGGAAGAAATAGCGGGACATCCAGATAGGAATAGTGCAATCAAGCAGACTCAACATGGATTCATGAAGGGGAAATCATGTTTAACTAATTTACTGGAATTCTTTGAGGATATAATGAGCATGGTGGATAGAGGTGTACCGATGGATGTGGTGTATTTAGATTTCCAAAAGGCATTCGATAAGGTGCCACACAAAAGGTTACTACAGAAGATAAAGGTACGCGGAGTCAGAGGAAATGTATTAGCATGGATAGAGAATTGGCTGGCTAACAGAAGCAAAGAGTCAGGATAAATGGGTCCTTCTCGGGTTGGAAATCGGTGGTTAGTGGTGTGCCACAGGGATCGGTGCTGGGACCACAACTGTTTACAATATACATAGATGACCTGGAAGAGGGGACAGAGTGTAGTGTAACAAAATTTGCAGATGACACAAAGATTAGTGGGAAAGCGGGTTGTGTGGAGGACACAGAGAGACTGCAAAGAGATTTAGATAGGTTAAGCGAATGGGCTAAGTGTTTGGCAGATGGAATACAATGTCGGAAAATGTGAGGTCATCCATCTTGGAAAAAAACAGTAAAAGGGAATATTATTGGAATGGGGAGAAATTACAACATGCTGAGGTGCAGAGGGACCTGGGGGTCCTTGTGCATGAATCCCAAAAAGTTAGTTTGCAGGTGCAGCAGGTAATCAGGAAGGCGAGAGGGATGGAGTTCAAAAGCAGGGAGGTCCTGCTGCAACTGTATAGGGTATTGCGAGGCCGCACCTGGAGTACTGCATGCAGTTTTGGTCACCTTACTTAAGGAAGGATATACTAGCTTTGGAGGGGGTACAGAGACGATTCACAAGGCTGATTCCGGAGATGAGGGGGTTACCTTATGATGATAGATTGAGTAGACTGGGTCTTTACTCATTGGAGTTCAGAAGGATGAGGGGTGATCTTATAGAAACATTTAAAATAATGAAAGGGACAGACAAGATAGAGGCAGAGAGGTTGTTTCCACTGGTCGGGGATACTAGAACTTGGGGGCACAGCCTCAAAATATAGGGGAGCCAATTTAAAACCGAGTTGAGAAGGAATTTCTTCTCCCAGAAGGTTGTGAATCTGTGGAATTCTCTGCCCAAGGAAGCAGTTGAGGCTAGCTCATTGAATGTATTCAAATCACAGATAGATAGATTTTTAACCAATAAGGGAATTAAGGGTTACGGGGAGCGGGCGGGTAAGTGGAGCTGAGTCCACGGCCAGATCAGCCATGATCTTGTTGAATGGCGGAGCAGGCTCGAGGGGCTAGATGGCCTCCTCCTGTTCCTAATTCTTATGTTCTTATGTTCTCCAGTCCTCTGGCAACACACCTGTAGCCAGAGAGGATTGGAAAATGAGGGTCAGAGCCTCTGCTATTTCCTCTTTTGCTTCTTTTAACAGCCTGGGATACATTTAATCCGAGCCTGGGGATTTGTCCACTTTCAAAGCTACTAAGCCCCTTAATATTTCCTCTCTCACTCTGTTTATCTCATCTAATATTTCACACTCCCTCACTCCACATCCTGGGCCTTAAGCTCTGGAAATCCCCTCCCAAAACCTTTTCGTCTCTCACTGCTCCTTTAAGACACTCCTTAAAATCTACTTCTTTCACCAAGCTTTTGGTCAGCAGTCCTAATATCTCCTTATGTGGCTCAGTGTCAACTTTTTTCTGATAATCGTTCCTGTGAACTGACTTGGGAGGTTGTACTACGTTGAAGGTGCTATATAAATGCACAGTTGTTGCTGTTGTTACAGAAGGCATGCAGTTGTGTAGGACGAGCTGAATGGACCTGAGAGTCTTTTCCTCTCCGCCATTGTTCATATGTATTATCAACCTCGATACCTGGACAATGGCTTGCAGGCAACTCACCGCATCTCCTTCTTACAACAACAACAACAACTTACATTTATATAGTGCATATAACGTACAAAAACATCCCGAGCTGCTTCACAGGTGCAACTGATTATAAATAAAATCAGTTTGACATTGAGCTACAAAAGGAGATATCAGGACAGATGACCAAAAAGCTTGGACATAGAGGTAGGTTTTAAGGAGCATCTTAAACATAAGAACATCTTCCCACACTATCCCTGTATCCCTTGACTCACTTAGTATCCAAAAATTTATCGATCTCAGCCTTGAATATATTCAGCGACTGGACAGCCCTCTGAGGTAGAGAATGTCAAAGATTCACAACCATCTGATTTAAGAAATTTTTCCTCATCTCAGTCCTAAATGGCCAACCCCTTATTCTGAGACTGTGACCCTTGGTTCTAGACTCCCCAGTCAGGGGACACATCCTCCCAGTGACTACCCTGTCATGCCCTGTTGGAATTTTATATGTTTCAATGAGATCACCTCTAATTCTTCTAAATTCAAGGGAATTTCTAAGAGCTAAGAGTTCATTAATAATTTTGTAGTAAAGGGACCTTTAGGGAAGATTAACCATAATAAGATAGAATTTTATATTGAGTTTGAAAGCGATTTAGTTCAGTCCGAAACTAGGGTCTTAAATCTAAATAAAGCAAACTACGTAGGTATGAGAGGCGAGTTGGTTAAGGTAGATTGGAAACTACATTAAAAGCTATGACGGTAGATAAATAATGGCTTGCTTTTAAAGAATTAATACATAATTTACAACAAATATACATTCCTTTAAGGCACAAAAATCCCACGGGAAAAGTGAAACAACCGTGGCTAACAAGAGAAGTTAAAGATAGTATTAGATCAAAGGAAGAGGCTTAAAATGTTGCCAAAAAGAGCAGTAAGCCTGAGGAATGGGAGGATTTTAGAATTCAGCAAAGGAGGACCAAGAAATCGCTAAGGATAAGGGTTGTGAATTCTCTACCTCAGAGAGTTGTGGATGCTCAGTCATTGAGTATATTCAAGATAGAGGTCGATAAATTTTAGGGAACGCAGCAAATTAAGGGATATGGAGATAGTGCAGGAAGGTGGAGTTGAGGTAGAAGATCAGCCGTGATCTTGTTTAATGGCAGAGCAGGCTCGAAAGGCCAAATGGCCTATTCCAGCTCTTATGTTCTTATGAATATAGGCCGAGTCTCATCAATCTCTCCTCATAGGACAATCCCCCTATCCCAGGAATCAGTCTGGTGACCCTTTGTATTCCTTAGGTAAGGAGACCAAAGCTGTACACAGGAGGAGAGAGAGGTCGCGAGGCGAAGAGGATTAGTGAGGGAATTCCAAAGCTGAGGGCGGAGGCAGCTGACAGCACAGCTACCAATTGTGGAGCAATTAAAATCAGGGATGGGCAAGAGGCTAGAATTGGAGGACGCAGAGATCTCGAAGGCTTGTAGGGCTGGAAGAGGTTAAAGAGATAGGGAGGGGCGAGGCCATGGAGGGATTTGAAAACAAGGATGAAAATGTTAAAACTGAGGCGTTGTCGTGCTCGGAGCCAGAGAAGGTCAGTAAGCACAGGGGGTGGTGTGTGAACGAGACTCGAAACGAGTTAAGATACGGTCAGCAGAGTTTTGGATGAGCGCAAGTTTATGTGGGGTGGAAGATGGGAGGCCGGCCAGGAGAACATTGGAATGGTCAATAACACTACCACAGAAAGTGGCATGGTGGTCCGTCTGTCAATCATTTCTAATTCTTTCAACTCCCTTTAGATTTTTTTAATGGTTTTATGAAAACTTTTTTCAATCCCAATAATGAATTGCGAATAATGGCCCTTCAATTTATCTTTCTATAACAACAACAACTTGAATTTATACAGCGCCTTTAACGAAGTGAAACCTGCCAAGGAACAAAATTAGGCACCGAGCCACATAAGGCGATATTAAGACAGGTGACCAAAACGTTGGTCAATAAGGTAGGTTTACATCATCACCATCATCATCATCATCATAGGCGGTCCCTCGAAATCGAGGAAGACTTGCTTCCACTCTAAAAGTGAGTTCTCAGGTGGCTGTACAGTCCAAAGTGGGAATTGCAGTCTCTGTCACAGGTGGGGCAGACAGTGGTTGAAGGAAAGGGTGGGTGGGGAGTCTGGTTTGTTGCTTGATTTCTGCATGCTCTCGGCAACGAGACTCAAGGTGCTCTTAAAGCAGGAGAGAGAGCTGTACACAGTACAGAACACATATTCCACAAACGTCATATAATACACATCAGCTCCCCAATGGATCAGGTTGTTAAAGAGATGAGTCACTAGGCGAGGCAGACCAGGAGCTCCTAGGTTGAATCCGTGACCTGTGCCTGGTCAGGCGATCTCAGTTGAAGTGGCAGTAAGGGAGCCGCTACAATACACCTCAGTTGTCCTTGAGTTAGACGCATGGAAATCAGCCAGAGTTCCCACTGCTGATTGCTATCCAGTGCTTCTGCTAGATGGGTGTACACTACCTGAGGACTGAATCAGCTGCTGTACCCCCAAGGTTTGAACATTCATTGAATATGGTAGTTGAGCAAAGGGAGGGTATCAGAAACTGTTCCCCAGCATGAGTCAGTGCCTTTCAGAAGAGCGGAGTATTCAATAAGCCTATCGGCAGAAGCAGAGTGGCAGATTTAAACATTGCACAAGAGACCGCAGCAGTACAGCAAGATCCCACAAACAGCGATGTGATAATGACCCAATCATCTGTTTTAGCAATATTGATAATGGTTGAGGGATAAATATTGGCCAGGGCACTGGGGCAAACACCACGACTCTCCATCGAAATTGTGCCGTGGAATATTTTACATTCATCTGAGGGGGCAGACAGGAGTTCAGTTTAATGTCTCATCCGAAAGACAGTGCAGCATTCCCTCTGTACTATTGGGAGTGTTAGCCTAAATCCTTGTGCTCAGGTTACTGGACTGAGACTTGAACCCACAACTATCTGACCCAGAAGTGAGTGTGCTACCCACTGAGCCACAGCTGACTGTATAAGCCTGCTTCCTGCCCACCCTATTGGAGGCATAGGAGGCCGTTTAGCGCCCGAAAAACAGGCGCTGTGCGGCCAAATTTCTAAGACAATGTTTTAGGAGTGGCTCGATTTAACTTTTTTCAGAGTAACTGTGCTGATATTATGAAGACATCAATAAAATCTTGGTTCTTTGCAAAACTGCACTGGAGAAAACAAGCAGAAGGGCATTGATGACAATGTCCACAGGGGGGCAGTCTAAGCAACTGCTTGTTATGCTTGGTGAGCTCACTCGCTACCTCCCAGCTTTCTGGTATTGGCTTACAATGACAATTAGAGGCCTGGCCAGTTCTCAATTTCAAACGGATTATGCAAGGATTTCACATGCAGCTGATGATTGCATCCAATTATACTGACAATACAAGCAACACTGTATGAATGAATAAGTGAGTGGTCATTGAACAGCTTAATTGTGCACATTCGCATAGTACGCCAAGCTAAACAACGAGGGCAGGAAGGAAGTACAGGACCAGCACAGACCTCTGCTCTGCACCCCCCAAATAAAGTTCTCTATACTAGACACCCTGGTCAGCAGGCGATAGTGTTACAATTAACTATTCAATGCTAGGGAACTGGGTGAAACAATAGCTGACCTTTCACCTCTGGCAAGTGAGTCCTTGGAGGGAATTTTAACATGGGTGAGTGGCGGGATTGGGTGAGGGTGGGATTGGGTGAGGGTGGGATTGGGAGAGAGTGGGATTGGGAGAGAGTGGGATTGGGTGTGATTGGGTGAGGGTGGGATTGGGTGTGGGTGGGATTGAGAGAGAGTGGGATTGGGTGTGATTGGGTGAGGGTGGGATTGGGTGTGGGTGGGTTTGGGTGTGGGTGCAATTGGGTGTGAATGCGATTGGGTGAGGGTAGGTTGGATGTGGGTGGGATCGGGTGAGGGTGGGATCGGTTGTGGGTGGGATCGGGTGTGGGTGGGATCGGGTGAGGGTGGGATTGGGTGTGGGTTGGGATTGGGTGAGGGTGGGATTGGGTGTGGGTGTGATTGGGTGTGGGTGGGATTGGGAGAGAGTGGGATTGGGTGAGGGTGGGTTGGATGGGGTGTGATTGGGTGAGGGTGGGATCGGTTGTGGGTGCGATTGGGTGAGGGTGGGATTGGGTGAGGGTGGGATTGGGTGAGGGTGGGATTGGGTGTGGGTGTGATTGGGTGTGGGTGGGATTGGGTGTGGGTGTGATTGGGTGTGGGTGTGATTGGGTGAGGGTGTGATTGGGTGTGGGTGGGATTGGGTGAGGGTGGGATTGGGTGAGGGTGGGATTGGGTGAGGGTGTGATTGGGTGAGGGTGTGATTAGGTGAGGGTGGGATTGGATGAGGGTGGGATTGGGTGAGGGTGGGATTGGGTGAGGGTGGGATTGGGTGAGGGTGGGATTGGGTGAGGGTGGGTTGGATGTGATTGGGTGTGGGTGGGATTGGGTGTGATTGGGAGAGAGTGGGATTGGGAGAGAGTGGGATTGGGTGAGGGTGGGATTGGGTGAGGGTGGGATTGGGTGTGATTGGGAGAGAGTGGGATTGGGTGAGGGTGGGATTGGGTGAGGGTGGGATTGGGTGTGGGTGGGATTGGGTGTGGGTGGGATTGGGAGAGAGTGGGATTGGGTGTGATTGGGTGAGGGTGGGATTGGGTGTGGGTGGGATTGGGAGAGAGTGGGATTGGGTGTGGGTGGGATTGGGTGAGGGTGGAATTGGGTGAGGGTGGGATTGGGTGAGGGTGGGATTGGGAGTGGGTGGGATTGGGTGAGGGTGGGATTGGGTGAGGGTGGGATTGGGTGAGGGTGGGATTGAGTGGAGGGCAATGTTCCCCTTAAGCTGCGATGCCATGCAGTTGTGCAATGCTCTGCAGGTCCCGCTCAGCCGGTGAGCCGGCTTTTAAATAAGAAGCAAACTGGCCCGAGCAGCTCGTTAAAGGGGCCACATGGACCAAAAAAAAATGAGTGGCAACATTGATGGGGGTTAAATGGGCAAAATGTGGCTGTGTGTCAGGACACCAGCTCCAACCCATTGACTTCCGGGTTTTACAGAGGCGGGACACGGGGCGGGCAGCCAATCCGCTCCCAGGAGGTGGGATGTCACTTTAAATATGTTAATGAGGCTAGAGGCCTTTGATTTAACCTGGTTTACAAGTTTAACCTTGGCTGCAGACTTTCCTGGGCCTGGGCAGCTGCAGCAAGGCGAGGACATCCTCGGGGAGCACATCTTGTGGGCCGGGAGGAGCAGGGAGCTTCATCCCAGCTCCACTCCCCCACCATCATATCCCCATCATACAGAGGGATCGGAGCCCCATCCCTGGATTGGGGATCGGACAGGACCCCACCTTGGGACCGGATCACGCGTTCCCCCCCCCCCACCCCCCCCCCCACACTGGGTTCCGGGATCGGACCCCCCCCACCCCTTGGGATTAGTTCACCCTCCAAACCCCCCCTCACTGGGGTCAGGGATCGGACCTGCCTCGGGGGTCAGAGATCAGACCCACCACCTCCCCCCCCGCTCATCCCCGGGATCAGAAATCAGATCCCCCCCCTTTCTCCTTGGATCAGACTTACCAGGTCCTGTGGCTTCCTCTGGAGTGTTTATCACCCGACTGTCCACCAGGTCAGTGACGTAAGACACACGCGGTGGAGTTAAATCTCCACAACGTGCGCTGTGATATCAGACCCTCTCCCCCCACTGCCACCTGCCCCCTGTGTGTCAGAATGTTAACCCCCCCCCCCACCCACCCAGTGTCAAATCCATCCAGACTCTATTAGATCACCTGTGTGGCTGTCTAAGCAGCCCGATCTTTTGTGGCTATCCATCAGTTTACCTCAGTAAGCTAATGAATACCTTCGATGATCCTATGATAATATTTGCCATTCACACAAGTGCTAAAATGTTGATTTGACTTTATTTGCCCTTTTCACTTTTGACTTTTATTCTCTTTTAATAATTCTGCAGCCGCTCTATTTTACTGCCATTTGTGGCCAGTAATCAGTGACGGCTGAGATTGCTGATGACTGTAAAGATTTTACATAAAAGGCGGTGGGCCTGTCTCAATCTCCTTCCAGGCCCGAAACTCTCCACAAAGAGCAACTCCAGCGACGCAAGGCAACGTGAAAAGCCCACATCGGCCCAGGAGGAGGCGCTGTTCGGTAGACTGGGGCTGAACCACATTGTTGGGGGAGAGGGACCTTTGCTCTGCCTGCAACCATGCTCAACACTGGGAGTACTTGATGGGGACCCTAGGCAACAAGTGCAAAAAAAGGCTCCAATCCAGCACACTTTTAGCACACAAAACAAATGTATCACAAAAAGTATTCCACATTAATTGTTTTTTAATAAGTTAGAACATAAGAAATAGGAGCAGAAGTAGGCCATATGGCCCCTCGAGCCTGCTCCGCATTTCAATAAGATCATGGCTGGTGTAATCTTGGCCTCACTCCACTTCCCTGTGCTCTCCCCACAACCCTTGACTTCCTTATCTCTCAAATATCCGTCTATCTCCACCTTAAATATATTCAATGCCTCCACACCTCTCTGGGTTAGAGAATTCCAAAGATTCACGACCTTCTGAGAGAAGAAATTCCTCCTCATTTCCGTTTTAAATGGGCGACCCCTTATTCTGAGACTGTGCCCCCTAGTTCTCGATTCCCCCAAGAGGGGAAACATTCTCTCTGCATCTAGCCTGTCAAGCCCCCTCAGAATCTTATACACTTCAAAAAGATTACCTCTCAGTCTTTTAAACTCCAATGAGTATAGGCCTAACCTGCTCAACCTTTCTTCATGTCAACCCCTTCATCTCAGGAATCAACCTTGTGAACCTTCTCTGAACTGCCTCCAATGCAAGTATATTCCTCCTTAAATAAGGAGACCAAAACTGTACGCAGTACTCCAGGTGTGGTCTCACCACACACACATGTTAAAAGGAATACACCCAATTTCCGGACTCCTGGTAGATTTATTGTCTATGTAATGCAACATTTTTTCAGTCTGTAATGAACAATGTTCAACTGGTTCTCCAAGGTGAGGGTTTCCCCTTCATATACACTTTGTCTGCAAGCACTTTCATGATTTCACGACAAATAGAAAACACAGGAAATTGTATCCCCTGGAGTTTTAAGATAGGTTTGCTTGACAATTTTCTTTTATTCCAGTCTCGGGAGAGCAACTACTAATCACCAAAGTGTTAGCATGGCTCAGTGGGTAGCACTCTCGCCTCTGAGTCTAGAGGATGTGGGTTCAAGGCTCACTCCGGGGATTTGAGCACAAAATCTATGCTGGCACTCAGCCATGAACTCATTGAATGGCGGTGCAGGCTAGAAGGGCCGAATGGCCTACTCCTGCACCTATTTTCTATGTTTCTACTCCAGCGGAGTGCTGCATTGTTAGAGACAGACGAGACATTAAACCGAGACCCCATCTTCTCTCTCAGGTGGCTATGAAAGATCACATGGCACTATTTCAAAGAAAAGCAGCGAAGTTCACATTAGTGTTCTGGCCAATATTTATCCCTGAATGAACACTTGGAAAAAAAACAGATTACCTGGTCATTAACACATTGCTGTTTTTGGGAGCTTGCTGTGCACTGTGCCCATTTTTCCTACATTGCATCAGTGACCATACTTCATTGGCTGTAATGCGCATTGGGACCTCCTGAGGTTGTGAAAGGTGCTATATAAATTCAAGTCCTTCGACCATTCCGTTTACATTGATTGCCATGGCCCTGCTGGACTCTGATTTTAAAAACAGAAACCCGATAGTTAGAACAGTACAAACCTCAGGAACTGGTTCCGCCCGTCTCCGCTGCTGTAAAAGGATAACTGTAACCCGCCAGTGGAGTTCTGGACCCACAGCTCGCGACTGAAATGTTTACCCCCTTCCGTCATCCAACACCAACAACAACTTGTATTTATATAGCGCCCTTAACATAGTAAATCGTCCCAAGGGGCCTCACAGCGGTGTTGTAAGGCAAAACAGATAAATTGGACACAGGCACATACAAAGAAATTAAGACAGATGACCAAAAGCTTGGTCAAAGAGGTAGGTTTTAAGGAGCGTCTTAAAGTAGGAAAGAGAGGTAGAGAGGCGGAGAGGTTTAGGGAGGGAGTTCCAGAGCTTAGGGCCCAGGCAGCTGAAGGCACAGCCACCGATGGTTGAGCAGTTATAATGAGGGATGTTCTAGCGGGCAGAATTTGAGGAGTGCAGAAATCTTGTGGGGTTGTGAGGCTGAAGGAGACTTCAGAGATAGGGAGGGGTAAGGCCATGGAGTGATTTGTAAACAAGGATGATCATTTTGACATCGAGGCGTTGTTTAACCAGGAGCCATTGTAGGTCAGCAAGCACAGGGTTGATGGGTGATCCGGACTTGGTGCGAGTTAGGACACGGGCTGCCGAGTTTTGGATGACCTCAAGTTTACATAGTGTAGAATGTGGGAGGCCAGTCAGGAGTGCGATGGGGCAGTCAAGTCTTGAGGTAACAAAGGCATGGATGAGGATTTCAGCAGCAGAAGAGCTGAGGCAGGGGTAGAGGCGGGAGATGTTACGGAGGTGGGGAAAGGTGGTTTTATCCATGATGAGACAAAGCACGCCCAGGTCAGCTGTACCCAGTTCTTCATACCAATGCAGCTCACTGCGCCAGCCAATCACTGCAGTCCTCTAATGTAAGAGTGAGCACCTTCAGCCGTACAGGCCTGGGAGTCGGGAGAAACATGATGTCAGGAGGTTCTCCCCTTGTATTGTTCAACTGTCATCGGGTGGTGCAGTTACGGAGATTCCTGAAACCCCCGTGGCTGCAAGTGAAGCAGAGCAGAACCCTTGCTCGCCAAATCCCAGGGCAGGGCCATGTACGGGTCTGGGGCAGGCATAGAAACATAGAAACATAGAAACATAGAAACATAGAAAATAGGTGCAGGAGTAGGCCATTCGGCCCTTCGAGCCTGCACCGCATTCAATGAGTTCATGGCTGAACATGCAACTTCAGTATCCCATTCCTGCTTTCTCGCCATACCCCTTGTTCCCCCTAGTAGTAAGGACTACATCTAACTCCTTTTTGAATATATTTAGTGAATTGGCCTCAACAACTTTCTGTGGGAGAGAATTCCACAGGTTTACCACTCTCTGGGTGAAGAAGTTCCTCCGCATCTCGGTCCTAAATCGCTTACCCCTTATCCTTAGACTGTGACCTCTGGTTCTGGACTTCCCCAACATTGGGAACATTCTTCCTGCATCTAACCTGTCTAACCCCGTCAGAATTTTAAATGTTTCTATGAGGTCCCCTCTCATTCTTCTGAACTCCAGTGAATACAAGCCCAGTTAATCTAATCTTTCTTGATAGGTCAGTCCCGCCATCCCGGGAATCAGTCTGATGAACCTTCGCTGCACTCCCTCAATAGCAAGAATGTCCTTCCTCAGGTTAGGAGACCAAAACTGTACACAATACTCCAGGTGTGGCCTCACCAATGCCCTGTACAACTGTAGCAACACCTCCCTGCCCCTGTACTCAAATCCCCTTGCTATGAAGGCCAACATGCCATTTGCTTTCTTAACCGCCTGCTGCACCTGCATGCCAACCTTCAATGACTGATGTACCACGACACCCAGGTCTCTTTGCACCTCCCCTTTTCCTAATCTGTCACCATTCAGATAATAGTCTGTCTCTCTGTTTTTACCACCAAAGTGGATAACCTCACATTTATCCACATTATACTTCATCTGCCATGTATTTGCCCACTCACCTAACCTATCCAAGTCGCTCTGCAGCCTCACAGCATCCTCCTCGCAGCTCACACTGCCACCCAACTTAGTGTCATCCGCAAATTTGGAGATACTACATTTAATCCCCTCATCTAAATCATTAATGTACAGTGTAAACAGCTGGGGCCCCAGCACAGAACCTTGCGGTACCCCACTAGTCACTGCCTGCCATTCTGAAAAGTACCCATTTACTCCTACTCTTTGCTTCCTGTCTGACAACCAGTTCTCAATCCATGTCAGTACACTACCCCCAATCCCATGTGCTCTAACTTTGCACATCAATCTCTTGTGTGGGACCTTGTCAAACGCCTTCTGAAAGTCCAAATATACCACATCAACTGGTTCTCCCTTGTCCACTCTACTGGAAACATCCTCAAAAAATTCCAGAAGATTTGTCAAGCATGATTATCTTTCACAAATCCATGCTGACTTGGACCTATCATGTCACCTCTTTCCAAATGCACTGCTATGACATCCTTAATAATTGATTCCATCATTTTACCCACTACCGATGTCAGGCTGACCGGTCTATAATTCCCTGTTTTTTCTCTCCCTCCTTTTTTAAAAAGTGGGGTTACATTGGCTACCCTCCACTCTATAGGAACTGATCCAGAGTCAATGGAATGTTGGAAAATGACTGTCAATGCATCCACTATTTCCAAGGCCACCTCCTTAAGTACTCTGGGATGCAGTCCATCAGGCCCTGGGGATTTATCGGCTTTCAATCCCATCATTTTCCCCAACACAATTTCCCGGCTAATAAGGATTTCCCTTAGTTCCTCCTCCTTACTAGACCCCCCGACCCCTTTTATAACCGGAAGGTTGTTTGTGTCCTCCTTCGTGAATACCGAACCAAAGTACTTGTTCAATTGGTCCGCCATTTCTTTGTTCCCCGTTATGACTTCCCCTGATTCTGACTGCAGGGGACCTACGTTTGTCTTTACTAACCTTTTTCTCTTTACATATCTATAGAAAGTTTTGCAATCCATCTTAATGTTCCCTGCAAGCTTCTTCTCATACTCCATTTTCCCTGCCCTAATCAAACCCTTTGTCTTCCTCTGCTGAGTTCTAAATTTCTCCCAGTCCCCAGGTTCGCTGCTATTTCTGGCCAATTTGTATGCCACTTCCTTGGCTTTAATACTATCCCTGATTTCCCTTGATAGCCACGGTTGAGCCACCTTCCCTTTTTTATTTTTATGCCAGACAGGAATGCACAATTGTTGTTGTTCATCCATGCGGTCTCTAAATGTCTGCCATTGCCCATCCACAGTCAACCCCTTAAGTATCATTCGCCAATCCATCCCAGCCAATTCACGCCTCATACCTTCAAAGTTAGCCTTCTTGAAGTTCTGGACCATGGTCTCTGAATTAACTGTTTCATTCTCCATCCTAATGCAGAATTCCACCATATTATGGTCACTCTTCCCCAAGGGGCCTCGCACAACGAGATTGCTAATTAATCCTCTCTCATTACATAACACCCAGTCTAAGATGGCCTCCCCCCTAGTTGGTTCCTCGACATATTGGTCTAAAAAACCATCCCTTATGCACTCCAGGAAATCCTCCTCCACCGTATTGTTTCCAGTTTGGTTAGCCCAATCTATGTGCATATTAAAGTCACCCATTATAACTGCTGCACCTTTATTGCATGCACCCCTAATTTCCTGTTTGATGCCCTCCCGAACATCACTACTACTGTTTGGAGGTCTGTACACAACTCCCACTAACGTTTTTTGCCCTTTGGTGTTCTGCAGCTCTACCCATATAGATTCCAGATCATCCAAGCTAATGTCCTTCCTAACTATTGCCTTAATCTCCTCCTTAACCAGCAATGCTACCCCACCTCATTTTCCTTTTATTCTATCCTTCCGGAATGTTGAATACCCCTGGATGTTGAGTTCCCAGCCCTGATCATCCTGGAGCCACGTCTCCATAATCCCAATCACATCATATTTGTTAACATCTATTTGCACAGTTAATTCATCCACCTTATTGCGGATACTCCTTGCATTAAGACACAAAGCCTTTAGGCTTGTTTTTTTAACACCCTCTGTCCTTTTAGAATTTTGCTGTACAATGGTCCTTTTTGTTCTTTGCCTTGGGTTTCTCTGCCCTCCACTTTTCCTCATCTCCTTTCTGTCTTTTGCTTTTGCCTCCTTTTTGTTTCCCTCTATCTCCCTGCATTGGTTCCCATCCCCCTGCCATATTAGTTTAACTCCTCCCCAACATCACTAGCAAACACTCCCCCGAGGACATTGGTTCCGATTCTGCCCAGGTGCAGACCGTCCGGATTGTACTGGTCCCACCTCCCCAGAACCGGTTCCAATGCCCCAGGAATTTGAATCCCTCCCTGCTGCACCATTGCTCAAGCCACGTATTCATCTGAGCTATCCTGCGATTCCTACTCTGACTAGCACGTGGCACTGGTAGCAATCCCGAGATTACTACTTTTGAGGTCCTACTTTTTAATTTAGCTCCTAGCTCCTTAAATTCATTTCGTAGGATCTCATCCCTTTTTTTACCTATGTCGTTGGTACCAACGTGCACCACGACAACTGGCTGTTCTCCCTCCCTTTTTAGAATGTCCTGCACCCGCTCAGAGACATCCTTGACCCTTGCACCAGGGAGGCAACATACCATCCTGGAGTCTCGGTTGCGGCCGCAGAAACGCCTATCTATTCCCCTTACAATTGAATCCCCTATCACTATCGCTCCCCCACTCTTTTTCCTGCCCTCCTGTGCAACAGAGCCAGCCACGGTGCCATGAACTTGGCTGCTGCTGCCCTCTCCTGATGAGTCATCCCCCTCAACAGTACTCAAAGCAGTGTATCTGTTTTGCAGCGGGATGACCACAGGGGACCCCTGCACTACCTTCCTTGCACTACTCTTTCTGCTGGTCTTCCATTCCCTCGCTGGCTGTGGACCCTTCTCCTGCAGTAAGACCAACTCGCTCCACGTGCTACTCACGTCATTCTCAGCATCGTGGATGCTCCAGAGTGAATCCACCTTCAGCTCCAACTCCGCAACGCGGACCGTCAGGAGCCGGAGGTGGATACACTTCCTGCACATGTAGTCGTCAGGGACACTGGTGTTGTCCCCGAGTTCCCACATGGTACAGGAGGAGCATATCACGTGACCGAGCTGTCCTGCCATGTCTTAACCCTTAGATACACTTAAATTGGTGACAACAATGTTAAAAGTTACTGACTAATAAAGAAAAAGAAAAACTACTCACCAATCAGCAGCCAATCACTTACCACGTTGGCTGTGACGTCACCTTTTGATTTCTTTCTACTTCTTTTTTGCCTTCTCTCCCAGCTGGAGCTGCACCGGTACCCGGACTGCTGAGCCTTTTATAGGCTGCTGCCTCTCTCAACTCCCGCCTCTCTCAACTCTCCCCGGACTGCTGAGCCTTTTATAGGCCGCTGCCTCTCTCAACTCCCGCCTCTCTCGACGCTCCCCGGACTGCTGAGCCTTTTATAGGCCGCTGCCTCTCTCAATGCTCCCCGGACTGCTGAGCCTTTTATAGGCCGCTGCCTCTCTCGATGCTCCCCGGACTGCTGAGCCTTTTATAGGCCGCTGTCTCTCTCGACTCCCGCCTCTCTCGACGCTCCCCGGACTGCTGAGCCTTTTATAGGCCGCTGCCTCTCTCGACTCCCGCCTCTCTCGACGCTCCCCGGACTGCTGAGCCTTTTATAGGCCGCTGCCTCTCTCGACTCCCGCCTCTCTCGACGCTCCCCGGACTGCTGAGCCTTTTATAGGCCGCTGCCTCTCTCGACTCCCGCCTCTCGGTCCTAAATGGCTTACCCCTTATCCTTAGACTGTGACCTCTGGTTCTGGACTTCCCCAACATTGGGAACATTCTTCCTGCATCTAACCTGTCTAAACCCATCAGAATTTTAAACGTTTCTATGAGGTCCCCTCTCATTCTTCTGAACTCCAGTGAATACAAGCCCAGTTGATCCAGTCTTTCTTGATAGGTCAGTCCCGCCATCCCAGGAATCAGTCTGGTGAACCTTCGCTGCACTCCCTCAATAGCAAGAATGTCCTTCCTCAAGTTAGGAGACCAAAACTGTACACAATACTCCAGGTGTGGCCTCACCAATGCCCTGTACAACTGTAGCAACACCTCCCTGCCCCTGTACTCAAATCCCCTTGCTATGAAGGCCAACATGCCATTTGCTTTCTTAACCGCCTGCTGTACCTGTGGCTTCCCCCCGCCACCCCGCCCCCCCCCTCCACCTCCCACCTCTCTGTAATTTCGAGGGCCATAGCAAATGTGACAGAATCTCGTTCCACTCCAAATTCCTAGTCCGCCTCCCCTCAGGGGAAAAGAATCAAGCCTTCCGCCCCGCCCTATACGGCGCCAAGTATTTTGAGGCCAGGGAATTCGCCATGCCATCTGGACCTCGCTGAGCATTAAAATCTTCTTGTGACTAAATGCTGTCCCTTCAGTATTAAGTTACACTAAACAGAACTCACTAATTGTCAATTATTTCATTGCTCTCTCCCCTCCCCCTTTGGGGCAGGGAAGACACGTGAGGATTGAATGCCGCTAAATGGATCTCGGAAATCGATTGCAGCATCTTAATATAAAGGGCTCAGCTGGTCATTTACACATGACCTCTCCAGCCTGACCCTTACATCAGGAGGCTTTTAACTACATAAAATATTAAAGGGTGCACATAGATCAGGTAAAGCCAGATCATTACTCCAAAGTAACTGCAGAATGTAGGATAAGAACATAGGAAATAGGATCAGGATTAGACCATTCGGCCCCTTGAGCCTGCTCCGCCATTCAATAAGATCATGGCTGATCTTCTATCTCAACTCCACTTTCCTGCACGATCCCCATATCCCTTAATTCCATTAATATCCAAAAATCTATCGAGCTCTGTCTCAACGACTGAGCCCTCTGGGGTAGAGAATTACAAAGATTCATCACCCTCTGAGTGAAGACATTTCTCCTCATCTCAGTCCTAAATGGCCGACCCCTTATTCTGGTACTGGGACCCCTGGTACTGGACTCCACAACCAGAGGAAACATCCTCCCTGCATCTACTTTGTCAAGCCCGGTAAGAATAAATGGAAAGTTGGGAGAAGCCAATTTAGCTGAGAAAGCAGGAAAAAAAATGTCATTGGCTCACGAGTAAGAAAGTGAAAACTCTTTTATTTCTTAATTTGTTCTTGGTGTGTGAGCAACACTGGCAAGGTCATGTTAACTGTCGATTCCTGGTTTCCCTGAGAACCTTGTACCAGAAGCAACTGTCTTACAACGGAGAGGCTCACAAGTTGGAAGTGGCACTTTCCCTCCTCTGCCAGACATGAAATGAACCGGTTGGAGCTTTTACAACAAGCTTTTCATGCCAGTCCGCATTGACAGAATTTATTGAATTCAGCTTCAGAATGCACTATGCAACGGGTTGAACTCATGACTTCTGGTTGTTGTTACCATGCCCACCTTACTGCCAAACAAAGTCATAGGTTAGCGTGACTATATTTTCTAAATATACTGAGGATGGGTGCACAGCAAAGCAGCCACATCGCATTTCAAGAAAACAGGCATGACAACATTGTTGCTTCTGCAAGTGGAATATGCGTAGGGACGCCATTTTCACTTTACACCGAATCTGCATGAGTTCTGGCTGTACTATCCGCCCTCCAACCAGTCACTATTGGGCGAACCATGGGGTCAGGTGACTCAATCCCCCAGAGTGCATAGCAGCCCGAGCTATCGATGCAATCTTTTCTTCGCCGCATTGCATTGTGGGAAGCGGGGGCACCATTGTCGCCTCCATTCAACTAGCTCCTGGAATCACTTCCTGAGTTCAAACCGGGTGGTAACAGGCCAAGAATCTCCCCCCAGGGCTTCTCTACATTCGCGTTTTAAAAAAACAAAGAACCCTATATGGGGACGAGTTTTCTGAACAAGGGACACTTCCGGGGACGTTGTTTGCCTGCAGACACAGTGCTGGGCAATGGGCAGTGTGCAGTGCTGGGCAATGGATAGTGTGCAGTGCTGGGCAATGGGCAGTGTAGAGTGCTGGGCAATGGACAATGTGCAGTGCTGGGCAATGGACAGTGTGCAGTGCTGGGCAATGGACAATGTGCAGTGCTGGGCAATGGACAATGTGCAGTGCTGGGCAATGGACAGTGTAGAGTGCTGGGCAATGGACAGTGTGCAGTGCTGGGCAATGGACAGTGTAGAGAGCTGGGCAATGGGCAGTGTAGATTGCTGGGCAATGGACAGTGTGCAGTGCTGGGCAATGGACAATGTGCAGTGCTGGGCAATGGACAATGTGCAGTGCTGGGCAGTGGGCAGTGTGCAGTGCTGGGCAATGGACAGTGTAGAGAGCTGGGCAATGGACAGTGTAGAGAGCTGGGCAATGGACAGTGTAGAGTGCTGGGCAATGGGCAGTGTGCAGTGCTGGGCAATGGATAGTGTGCAGTGCTGGGCAATGGACAATGTGCAGCGCTGGGCAATGGATAGTGTGCAGTGCTGGGAAATGGACAGTGTAGAGTGCTGGGCAATGGACAGTGTAGAGTGCTGGGCAATGGACAGTGTAGAGTGCTGGGCAATGGACAGTGTAGAGTGCTGGGCAATGGGCAGTGTAGAGTGCTGGGCAATGGACAATGTGCAGTGCTGGGCAATGGACAATGTGCAGCGCTGGGCAATGGATAGTGTGCAGTGCTGGGCAATGGACAGTGTGCAGTGCTGGGCAATGGGCAGTGTAGAGTGCTGGGCAATGGGCAGTGTAGAGTGCTGGGCAATGGACAGTGTAGAGTGCTGGGCAATGGGCAGTGCTGGGCAATGGACAGTGTGCAGTGCTGGGCAATGGGCAGTGTAGAGTGCTGGGCAATGGGCAGTGTAGAGTGCTGGGCAATGGGCAGTGTAGAGTGCTGGGCAATGGGCAGTGTAGAGTGCTGGGCAATGGACAGTGTGCAGTGCTGGGCAATGGGCAGTGTAGAGTGCTGGGCAATGGGCAGTGTAGAGTGCTGGGCAATGGGCAGTGTAGAGTGTTGGGCAATGGACAGTGTGCAGTGCTGGGCAATGGGCAGTGTAGAGTGCTGGGCAATGGACAGTGTGCAGTGCTGGGCAATGGACAGTGTAGAGTGCTGGGCAATGGACAGTGTGCAGTGCTGGGCAATGGACAGTGTAGAGTGCTGGGCAATGGACAGTGTAGAGTGCTGGGCAATGGACAGTGTAGAGTGCTGGGCAATGGACAGTGTAGAGTGCTGGGCAATGTGCAGTGCTGAGCAATGGACAGTGTGCAGTGCTGGGCAATGGGCAGTGTAGAGTGCTGGGCAATGGGCAGTGTAGAGTGCTGGGCAATGGACAGTGTGCAGTGCTGGGCAATGGGCAGTGTGCAGTGCTGGGCAATGGGCAGTGTAGAGAGCTGGGCAATGGGCAGTGTAGAGAGCTGGGCAATGGGCAGTGTAGAGAGCTGGGCAATGGGCAGTGTGCAGTGCTGGGTAATGGGCAGTGTAGAGAGCTGGGCAATGGGCAGTGTAGAGAGCTGGGCAATGGGCAGTGTGCAGTGCTGGGCAATGGGCAGTGTGCAGTGCTGGGCAATGGTTCTGTGACACTCCATATGCAGCTCTCGTGGGATCGGGTGGCTCCTGAAGGGCTGCATGTTTCACACAGGGAAGACACCGAGCACTGGGCAGATGAGACACTTAAGGCTGCAGGGGCCCTAGACGGACACTGGGCGAGGGGCCTAAATTCCCCCCCCACCACCCACTCTCCCATATAATTTAAGGGCAGACTCCTCTTCTGCATCTGTTCCAAACACTCCAGCCACAATATGGGACATCCATTCAATTATCATGAAAGATATCATGATCTTAACTTCTTCAGATGTACTTATAGTGATGTGAGGCCTGTAGTCGCAGGGAGCAGTTTGTAGCCAGCCGGATCCCCTAGTTATAAGGCAGGGTTCCACATCGCAGTCGAACGGCCAGGACAACGCTCTGCGCCTGCAGGTATTCCACTCGCTGGCCAGTGTATTTTCAGTAATATGATACAATATTAAAGGGGGTGCAGGAACAGAGAGACCTGGCGGTTTACATACACGAATCTTTGAAGGTGACACGATAAATTGAGCAGGCTGTTGAAAAAGCCTTGGCTTCATTGATGGAGACAAAGGCCGGGAATTTCCGTTACGCCCCGTTTGGGGGCGGTCACGTCCGCCAGGCGCGGAAGTCCCACCCCGCTCTTGAAATTGGGGTCCCAACAAACCTTGCTCCACTTCCTCCCTGGGGCACTAATGGGGCGGACGCCCCCTGAAACTGTCACTGTCATCGGCCGCCACAGCTTCGGGGGGCGCGGGCCAATTTTTGCTCCGGGGCGGAAACGGAGGCTGTGCGCACGGTGATGTCGCCGTCATCGCGGGCGCAGTGGAGCGGGGGCGCGACCGGTTTACATCCACCGCTAAACTCCTGCGCAAACGATCCCAATTTCTCTCGTAGAGTTTACAAAAGCCAGGAGGTTATGCTAAAAAAATTCATGGACGCCTCGGCTGGAGTATTGTGCTCAGTAAGGAGAACTGAACTGAGAGCGAGAACTTCCAGTGAAGTGACAGGCATTCAGTGAAGACACTTCCCTGCATGACTCTAAACCACATTTGTCAACAAACATTTTTCTTACCGATCTGATATTTTGTGCCAGCGAAATTTGCCGTGATAGCTCCTTTCTTCTTTTTCTTCATCCTAATGTTCCTTTTTCCAACGCTGGTGTTTTTAAATGGCATCCCGCTCTTCAGCGTCAGACTGGATGTTCCTTGAACATCTAAAGGAAAGAAAACGTAGACGTAGAGTTGTTTCAGGGTACTGAGGCAAGATGGGGCAAGATAGGGAGGTTTCTGCATGATATCTCAAAGAGTTTGGACGCAGCTAACATGTTTACGTGGCCCTGATCTCATTTCAAAATGGACGCCATAAACAAACGGGCCGAGAAATTGGTCCGTGCCTGACATTCGGGCACTGAGCCCAGTGGCAAACGCACCACAACTGATGTGACCAGAGGAGCACATAAAACTGCACCATCAGAATGTGACCTGGCTTGCCGGAGACTCTTGTCCCGCATCAAACTATATTGTGGCTCGATGAAGATGGACCGGTAACTGGACTATCGTGAATCCAGCGTGGGGGGGGGGGGGGGGGGGAGCGTGTGGGGGAGGGGGAGGGGGAGGGTGGCGGTGGGGCGAGCGGTGGCTACCAGTTCGAACAAGGAGCACAACTGCTTCCCTTGGCTCCACATACAGGCACGTAAACCATTTGGGGGCAAAAATGTCCTGCGTCCCGATTGGAGGCGGTAACCTTTTGGGGCCAGGGCTTCCTGCGCTCGGAGCAGAACTCCCACCCCAGCCGCTGAATTGGACTCACCGCCACTCAAGGGAAATGGAGCGCAGTCTCGCGCGCTCCGCTTCCTCTGGGGCGGGAACCGAGGCGATGCTGGGGCGAGTAGTGCAGCGCTACGCGGGTGGTCCGCGTAGCACAGACGCGCTTCAAACCCCATCTCCTTCGCTTCAAGGAGGGGGGGGGCCGCTGCACACTCTGCTAGGCCTCTGATGGCCTCCACTACACCACCAGGGCAGCGTGGTAACGGGCTTGTAGGCCGGCACCCAAAACGGAGTGCCAAGCTGCACCATTGTGGCCTGGGCCACGCAAAAAAGAACATAGGGAAACCAATCCGAGAGTCGGCAAAACAAGCAAGCTGGCGTCGCGGGGCCCTGGCAACCTCCCCTTGAACTTCCCCCTCCCCCCGCCCACCCCCCGGGTGTAAAGTGTCTCTTGGAAGCGCTAACGGGCCTCTGAAAAAGGGGCAATTTCCCCCCGCCTTTATATTTTTTTCCTTTTTCTTCAAATAACTTGATGTTCACAAATCACCCTACCCCCTTGGGTACCCATCGGTCGCAGAAGGCCTCAAGCTTACCGGCGAGCGACACACGCTCCCTCTCCAGCGCTGCGGCAGAGAGGCGGTTAGCCGGAGCAGCCCCCTGCTCCAAGTCCATCCTGGAGCTAGAGATGATCGCCAAGGGCAAAACCTTGGCGCCAGACCCACAAGGATGTCCTCCGACTTTGCCCGTCCCCCTTTATCGCCAGGTGGCCAAAGATCAAAAGCGGAGCCAGAAATTGAGGAGCAGCCGCCTCAAATAATCGAACAGGGGCTGCCACCTCTGTCACTCGACACATATATGAAACACGAACTGAACCAGGCCACCCACCTTTTGTGGTGGCAGTCTCCAGCAGTCCCTTTCAAGGCCACCAGTTTGGCGACTGAGCGCCTGATAAAACTGCCGCACGCTGTGGTCAGGCGTGAGCCAATTTTGGAAACATGCACAGGCACCGAGCATAACCCTTGCTTCAGGAGTGCACCCTGGACAACTCTAGCCGTCTCCTCACCCCGCTCTCTCTCCCCCCCTCCCCCCTCTCCCCTGCCTCCTCTCCCCCCTCTCCCTCTCCCCCCTCTCTGTAGGATCTGTTGCACCCATTAAAACATAAGAACATAAGAAATAGGAACAGGAGTAGGCCATACGGCCCCTCGAGCCTGTTCCGCCATTTAATAAGATCATGGCTGATCCGATCATGGACTTAGATCCACTTCCCTGCCCGCTCCCCAGAACCCCTTATTCCCTTATCGGTTAAGAAACTGTCTATTTCTGTCTTAAATTTATTCAAAGTCCCGGCTTCCACAGCTCTCTGAGGCAGCGAATTCCACAGAGTTACAACCCTCTGAGAGAAGAAATTTCTCCTCGTCTCAGTTTTAAATGGGCGGCCCCTTTTTCTAAGATTATGCCCCCTAGTTCTAGTCTCTCCCATCAGTGGAAACATCCTCTCTGCATCCACCTTGTCAAGCCCCTTCATAATCTTATACGTTTCGAGAAGATCGCCTCTCATTCTTCTGAATTCCAATGAGTAGAGGCCCAACCTACTCAACCTTTCCTCATAAGTCAACTCCCTCGTTTCCGGAATCAACCTAGTGAACTGCCTCCAAAGCAAGTACATCCTTTCGTAAATATGTCTTTCTCCGTGATATTCCCCAGCTTACTGCTGCTGGGTCCAGATTGGCATCTACTTCCTGATCGCTAGCGGTGAAGGTGCTGGGAAGCGAGCTGACTGCAGCGGGGTTTGGTTCAAAGCCGGGCGCAGAGCAGAGCCAATGGTCTCGGGGTCACGTGAGGTCATGCTGGGCAGGGAGCTGGTTCACTTCAGGGGTGGCTTGGTCTGGCCGGGGCAGGGGGGGCGCGAGGCGGGAGGGAGGAGGGGTGAGAGGCAGAAGGCGGGTGAAGAGGAGGGAGAGGGGGTGGGGGAGAGGGGGTGGGGGAGAGGGGGGAGGGGGGGTGGGAGGAGAGGGCGCAGGGAGAGAGGGGGCGGGGGAGAGGTGGTGAGGGGAGAGAGGTGGGAGAGGGGAGAAGAGTGGTGAAAGGGGGGAGAGGGTGCGGGGAGAGAGGAGAGAGGGGGCGGGGGTGAGGGAAGAAGGGCGGGGAAGAGGGGGGAGAGAGGGCGGGGAGGTGGGGGGGGAGAGGGAAATTGTGTTAGGGAAATTGATGGGACTGAAGGCCAATAAATACCCGGGGCCTGATAGTCTGCATCCCAGAATACTTATGGTGATCATTTGGTGATCATTTTCCAACAATCTATCGACTCTGGATTAGTTCCTATGGACTGGAGGGTAGCTAATGTAACACCACTTTTTAAGAAAAGAGGGAGAGAGAAAATGGGTAATTATAGACCGGTTAGCCTGACATCGGTAGTGGGGAAAATGTTGGAATCAATTATTAAAGATGAAATAGCAGGCATTTGGAAAGCAGTGACAAAATCGGTCCAAGTCAGCATGGATTTATGAAAGGGAAATCATGCTTTACAAATCTTCTGGAATTTTTTGAGGATGTAGAGTGGACAAGGGAGAACCAGTGGATGTGGTGTATTTGGACTTTCAAAAGGCTTTTGACAAGGTCCCACACAAGAGACTGGTGTGTAAAATTAAAGCTCTTGGTATTGGGGGTAATGTACTGATGTGGATAGAGAACTGGTTGGCAGACAGGAAGCAGAGAGTCGGGATAAATGGGTCCTTTTCAGAATGGCAGGCAGTGACTAGTGGGGTGCCGCAGGGCTCAGTGCTGGGACCCCAGCTATTTACAATATGCATTAATGTATTAGATGAAGGAATTGAGTGTAATATCTCCAAGTTTGCAGATGACACTAAGTTGGGTGGCAGTGTGAGCTGTGAGGAGGATGCTATGAGGCTGCAGAGTGACTTGGACAGGTTAGGTGAGTGGGCAAATGCATGGCAGATGCAGTATAATGTGGATAAATGTGAGGTTATCCATTTTGGTGGCAAAAACACGAAGGCAAAATATTATCTGAATGGTGGCAGATTAGGAAAAGGGGAGGTGCAACAAGACCTGGGTGTCATGGTACATCAGTCATTGAAAGTTGGCATGCAGCTACAGCAGGCGGTGAAGAAGGCAAATGGTATGTTGGCCTTCATAGCTAGGGGATTTGAGTATTGGTGCAGGGAGGTATTAATGCAATTGTACAGGGCCTTGGTGAGGCCTCACCTGGAATATTGTGTTCAGTTTTGGTCTCCGAATCTGAGGAAGGACGTTCTTGCTATTGAGGGAGTGCTGCAAAGGTTCACCAGACTGATTCCCGGGATGGCAGGACTGACATATGAGGAGAGACTGGATTGACTGGGCCGGTATTCACTGGAGTTTAAAAGGATGAGAAGGATCTCATAGAAACATAAAATTCTGACGGGACTGGACAGGTTAGATGCAGGAAGAATGTTCCCAATGTTGGAGATGTCCAGAATCAGGGGACATTGTCCAAGGATAAGAGGTAAGCCATTTAGGACTGAGATGAGGAGAAATGTCTTCATTCAGAGAGTTGTTAACCTGTGGAATTCCCTACCGCAGAGAGTTGTTGATGCCAGTCCATTGGATATATTCAAGAGGGCGTTAGATATGTCCCTTATGGCTAAAGGGATCAAAGGGTATGGAGAGAAAGCAGGAAAGGGGTACAGAGGTGAATGATCAGCCATGATCTTATTGAATGGTGGTGCAGGCTCGAAGGGCCGAATGGCCTACTCCTGCACCTATTTTCTATGTTTCTATGTTTCTAATGCCTTCACTATGATAGCAGGCTGAGAAATTCTATCTGATCGTTTTCACAATGGTCATCGCAGAATATCAGCCATTGCACCTGTAAGATAAAACTTGCCTGTATGTTGTAATAGTGTTTTGATAATGCTTTTGTTTAACTGTTATATAATAAAATTAACTAAAATGTGTGTAAGCTTATGTTCACCATTTTTAAGCAAAGCATCATGGTCGATTAAGTCATTATTATGTTAACCCTTTTTAAGTAAAGCATGATGGGCGAGCCATTATTATGTTAACCATTTTTTTTGTAATTTGCTGTAACAGCTTCATTTAAAACTAGAAATAATAATCAATAAGATAAAAGTATGCAGCATATACCATTTTGTGAAGCCAAGCTCAGTAATTAATTCTGTGACACAATCTTTGTAAAAATTCTCAGAGAAGAAGTCGTGATAACATAGGTCAGAGGCACAGACTTAGCCTGAGACAGCTGCAGACTCTCACAGCATTTGTATGGGAGGAAAAGGGTATAAAGTAACAGCTATTGGACTTTGGGGGCAGCGCTAACACAGAAGAAGACTGGAGGAGGACTTCAGTCAACAGAACACAGCAAGAGACAGTGCCGCAGTGACTCAGTGGGCTACCATTGAGGTTTCAAGGAACAGACTGTCGACTGTCACCTTCTTCAATATTATTTCTTTGTACTGGACGCAAACTACTTAATAAAATCTGTTGTGCTTATTTACAAAATACCTGTACCCAGCGCGGTTTGTTGGGGTCATGGACATAAGTCTCTTCTGACAGATATAATAAATCTGACAGATCTAATAAACCTTACACACCCTGGAAACCAAAACAGATCGGGTAGTTAGAGAGAAACTATTTCCTCTGGTTGTGGATTCCAGGACTAGGGGGCATAGTCTAAAAATTAGAGCCAGACCTTTCAGGATTGAAATTAGGAAACACTTCTACACACAAAGGGTGGTAGGAGTTTGGAACTCTCTTCCACAACTGGCAAATGATGCTAAATCAATTGTTAATTTTAAGTTGGAGATTGCTAGCTTTCTGTTTACCAAGGGTAGTAAGGGATTTGGGCCATAGGCGGTAGATGGAGTTAGGTCGCTGATCAGCCATGATCTCATTAAATGGCAGAGCAGGCTCGAAGGGCTGAATGGCCTACTCCTGTTCCTATGTTCCTATGTAGAGGTGTTTGTAGTGAGAGGACCCAATGCATGTTTTGTCACATTGTAATGTTAGACCCAGATGTGAGCACTCCAAGATTAGACCAACTGAGAAGCCCAAGGCTGCTGAATATATGAACCTTCACACATTGTTTTCTTGCAAATGGAATAAAGCAATGCACTTTCCCCAGAGACTGATCTTTTTGACTTTGTTCAATATTCTATCCTCACTATAGCTCACTATTTCACATTGATGGCCAGTCAGTTGCCCAAACTGAATGTAGAAACACAGACCGTATGGGCCTAGACTTTCCCAATCTACAGATGCTCCCAGTCAGTTATCCCGGATCCCCACCCAATCTTCCAGCATAATGTCGTGCAGACGTTGTGTTTAAAGATGGCAGTAATGATGTGGTGATGTGCTACGTCCCATTTTCCATCATGCCCATCTCATTTACAGTCAGCAGGCATCGCACCCACGTCGGAGGCCATGGACCCTGGAAAAGGCAGACCTTAGAGAGCCAAACAATGATGCTTCAAAGCTCTGAGGAATCTTTATTTCTCCTGCCAACTCCTTTTCTGTGGAACCGTTGCCCCGGTTCCTTGGTCCCTTCAGACAAGGCACAGAGTGGGTTTCCCAGTAGGGATTCGCCTGGACCTTGGCTTCCTGGAACAAGAGTAGGGGGAACTCCAGAGGATACAGACCGAGGCATTCCGACCGGCATTTCTTCCAGGAGCAGCAGCAACAGCCTGAAGAAGATGCAGGGGTGAAACCAATGGCAGCAGCGAGGCACATTCATGCCACATAGAAACATAGAAAATAGGTGCAGGAGTAGGCCATTCGGCCCTTCGAGCCTGCACCGCCATTCAATGAGTTCATGGCTGAACATGCAACTTCAGTACCCCATTCCTGCTTTCTCGCCATACCCCTTGATTCCCCTAGTAGTAAGGACTTCATCTAACTCCTTTTTGAATATATTTAGTGAATTGGCCTCAACAACTTTCTGTGGTAGAGAATTCCACAGGTTCACCACTCTCTGGGTGAAGAAGTTTCTCCTCATCTCGGTCCTAAATGGCTTACCCCTTATCCTTAGACTGTGACCCCTGGTTCTGGACTTCCCGAACATTGGGAACATTCTTCCTGCATCTAACCTGTCTAACCCCGTCAGAATTTTAAATGTTTCTATGAGATCTCCTCTCATTCTTCTGAACTCCAGTGAATACAAGCCCAGTTGATCCAGTCTTTCTTGATATGTCAGTCCCGCCATCCCGGGAATCAGTCTGGTGAACCTTCGTTGCACTCCCTCAATAGCAAGAATGTCCTTCCTCAAATTAGGAGACCAAAACTGTACACAATACTCCAGGTGTGGCCTCACCAAGGCCCTGTACAACTGTAGTAACACCTCCCTGCCCCTGTACTCAAATCCCCTCGCTATGAAGGCCAACATGCCATTTGCTTTCTTAACCGCCTGCTGTACCTGCATGCCAACCTTCAATGACTGATGTACCATGACACCCAGGTCTCATGGTACATCAGTCATTGAAGGTTGGCATGCAGGTACAGCAGGCGGTTAAGAAAGCACACTAGACAGGAGACAATCCTTGACTACCTCATCTGGCCACTGCTCGAACAATCCTGTGTGTCTCTTCCGCTTCCCACCACTAACATGTCACTAACGGCAGACCCTTTCTCTGTGCAATCATCTTCCGATATCAAATCAATTTAATGTTTGAGCATCACCGCCGGGGAACATTTCGCACACAGGATGCTGGAATGCAGCTGTAGATTCAATGACCATGTGCTCCCGGTGAGCCCGACACGAGACTCCCAAAGCAAGCGCTCTACTCGGAACGCCTACACGGCAAGTGAGCCCCAGGTGGGTAGAGGAAACGTTACAATGGCACCCTCAAAGCCTCCCTGATAAAGTGCAACATCCCCACCGGCACCTGGGAATCCCTGGCCAAAGACCGCCCAAAGTGAAGGAAGAGCATCCGGGAGGGCGCTGAGCACCTCGAGTCTCATCGCCGAGAGCCTGCAGAAATCAAGCGCAAGCAGCGGAAAGAGCGTGCGGCAAACCAGACTCCCCACCCACCCTTTCCTCCAACCACTGTCTGTCCGATCTGTGACAGAGACTGTAATTCCCATATTGGACTGTTCAGTCACCTGAGAACTCATTTTTAGAGTGGAAGCAAGTCTTCCTTGATTTCGAGGGACTGCCTATGATGATGATGATGATGGTGATGCTCCCAGTGAGAAGGGGAGGGGAGCCAAGGGTCAAACAAAGTGTGGATCGATGACTGGACTGCAATACTATACTGCTGTTACCAGAGAGAAAAACTATTCCCTCTGGCGAGTGGGTCAATAACCAGAGGTCATAGATTGAGAATCATCAGCAATAGATCTAGATGGGAGAGGTTGGGCCTCTACTCATTGGAATTCAGAAGAATGAGAGGTGATCTTATCAAAACATATACGATTATGAGGAGGCTTGACAAGGTGAAGGGGCAGACGAGAACTAAAGGGCACAATCTTAGAATAAGGGGCCGCCCATTTAAAACAGAAATGAGGAGAAATTTCTTCTCTCAGAGGGTTGTAAATCTGTGGAATTCGCTGCCTCAGAGAGCTGTGGAAGTTGGGTCATTGAATAAATTTAAGGCAGAAATAGACAGTTTCTTAAACGATAAGGGGATAAGGGGTGATGGGGAGCGGGCGGGGAAGTGGACCTGAGTCCATGATCAGATCAGCCACGATTGTATTAAATGGTGGAGCAAGCTCGAGGGGCCGTATGGCCTACTCCTCCTATTTCTTATATTCTTATGTTCTTATGAGGAGAAATTACTTCACTCAGAGAGTTGTGGGGATCTGGAATGCTCGACCTGAAAAGGTGGTAGAAGCAGATTCCTCATCAATAACTATAAAAGGGAGTTGGACATGTACTTGAGGATGAGCAATTTACTGACAAGGAGCAGGGGTGTGGGACAAAGCACGACTGCCCTTTCAAAGAGCTAGCACAGGCAGGAGAAGCCGAATGGCTTCCTTCAGTGCTATAAGTTTCTATGATTCCGTGATTCTACTCTGACCCGTGCCTCTGTCAAGTGTGGCTCCCCATTGGGAGAGCAGGCTCGCTAAATTTATTATATGGACTGCATCACCACAGGTGCCTAGTCAAACCGAACCAATCAGCATTTGAAATCTTCGTGCTCTATAGGAAAGCACCTCGCCTTGATTCAGCATTGGTTTTTTAAAATTAATTCATGGGATGTGGGCATCGCTGGCAAGGTCAGCATTTATTGCCCATCCCTAATTGCCCTTGAAAAAGTCGTGTTGAGTCGGCTTTTCAGAGGGCAGTTCAGAGTCAACCAAATTGCTGTGGATCTGGAGTCACATATCGACCAGACCAGGTAAGGACGGCAGATTTCCTTCCCTAAATGGTATTAGTGAACCAGTTGGGTTTTTAATGACAATCCAGTAGTTTCATCAACACCATTACTGATACTAGATTTTTTTTTAAATTCCAGATTTATTTAATTAACTGAATTTAAATTCCCCAGCTGCCGTGGTGGAATTTTGAACTCACGTCTCCAGATCATTAGCCCAGACCTCTGGATTATTAGTCCAGTAACAGGAGCACTGTGCTGCCGAGCCCTGTTTCCTCCTGTACCGCCGGTTGGTCCAGCTGTGGTTGAGAATTCACCGGTCAGAGGCACTTTAGTGCAACAACACACGAGCACCATCTATAGAAAGATCTATTGGGCATGCTCACCTTTCCTGACCACAAACTTGGCTTCTTCTTGTCACGATTGTTACTCGGGCTTTTTATGTGAGCATTCAAGATTGAAAATGTCTATGTAACGGGCTATCATGGGAATTTCCTATGTAAACAGGTTCCCCCGTGTTGCTGTAGTTGTGGGTGCAGCCACTAGGGGGGGGGGGGGGGCGCTGTGGCACCACCATATCCTCTGACGCACCGATGAGCAACACCATGGGAGGGGCGGCTGGTTTTTCCAAACTGTCCCGCACAAAGAATTCTTCTTCCACAGAATGCAACTCTGCAGATTTTACCAGGTGATTCGTTCCGCTGTGGATTCATCCAATTAAACCGTCGCAAGCTCAACTTAATTTGCATTCCATCAGAACAGCAGGCACGGGATTGTGGTGCGAGTGCATTCACCGCTCAAAAATGATGTCCGCCGATTGGATCTCCTGCCCAGCGATATCGAATCAGCTGCAATTGCGCCATGCTAAAAAATGAAAAACGGTCCACAGCCTGAAAATAGTAAACGGAGTGGCAACGGGTTTGCTACAACGAGTGCGGTTTTCTAGGTTCCTCAATGGGAGTTTTGGGGAGAGAGGGAGAAGGGTAAGAGGAGGTTGAGGGGACATTTAATTGAGTTGTATAACACTATGAGGGGCCTAGATAAAGTGGATAGGAAGGACCTATTTCCCTCAGCAGAGGGGTCAATAACCAGGGGGCATAGATTTAAAGTATCTGGTAGAAGGATTAGAGGGGAGTTGATCAGAGGAGAACTTTTTTGATGCAGATGGTAGTGGGGGTCTGGAACTCACTGCCTGAAATGGTGGTCGAGGCAGAAACCATCAGCGCATTTAAAAAGTACTTGGATGTGCACTCAAAGTTCAGTAACCTACAGGGCTAGGGACCAAGAGCTGGAAAGTGGGATTAGGCGGGGTAGCTCTTGGTCGGCTGGCACTGATACGATGGGCCGAATGGCCTCCTTCTGTGCTGTAAATTTCTACGGTTTCTATGATTTAGATTTGGTCCCATCCGAGGCCTAGCAAAAGAAATTACTGTAACTTTACCGTGACCTTCATGGGACACACAGAGATTCCCCTTAGGCAGTCAATCTGTCCTGAGGCACAGCGAGTATTTGATGCCAGTCAAAGTGGTTCAACCTCTCAGAAGGAAAGCAACAATCCACGGGGCTCTGTATGTTTTTAAAACACCGCTCACTGCTAAAACAGGCACCTGACACACCAAAAGTAAGGCCTCTTCATCTACAGAGCTCGGCACTACCGCTTTGCTTCAGTATCTGACAAAAGGAAATTATATTTCTTTTTTTTTTTAAAAAGCGTAATTTTTCTTCTTACCTCCATCAGTCAGGAAGGAAGGCATGTTTCAGTGGCAGAGCGGAACGACAGACTCTGAATTCTCCCTCCCCGGCTGTCAGGCTTCTGGGCAGGCATCCACCAGACGATGTGTGTTTATTTTCAGTCAGTCCATTGCTCCAGACAGAAGCCACAACGCCGCTCAGTCTCTGCTGGAAGGACGAAGGGCACTGATCAGCATTGCACGACGAAACACTTACACCCGACACACACACACACACACACACAAAAAAAAACCCAGCTCATCTCAAGTCACCCGATGCAGGCCGTGCTGCTACACTGCAAACAGGAGCATTAACCACTGGCACTGCAGTCTGCACACTTCCACAGCAACGGGCCCTCCAAAGTGATAAATAACTGATCCATATTTCTCCCCAAATCAAAACCATACATCACGAGGAAGCTGCAACACAGACATTAAGTTTGTCCTAGAAAACCTCAGCAAGTGCAGCAAGTAAGCCCTCAGGAGAACGGTCACGGTACACTGGACATTCTCAGCAGCGTTATAAAAAGCCCCTCCTTTTTTTTTAATCTCTTCTCTGCCCCCACCCCTCCCCCCAATAGTGCTGCAAGAATCACATCATTACCACCGTTTAAACCCCAAGCAAAGTATGTCCCAGTTTAGGCTCACAACTAACCAGTGAAAACCGGCAGCGGGTATTCATTAGCGAGATCATCTCTGCGAGCTTGTCAGAGGTTTGCACTGTTTATCACCCTCTATCGGTTACTGTGCCTTCTTTGGAATAATTGGCAACTGATGAATAAGCTGGGGTGGATAAAATTCCTCTTCTAATCAAAAACGCCCCGTTAATAACTGTTCATCCAATGGAACTTCCAGGACGTAGCTATCGATCATACAATTTCTGAGGATGTCACTTTCTTTGAGCATTGACTGGGACTGGTCAGGAGGACTGAATTGGTGCTTTCTGGAGCTCTACGTTCCTAAGCTGTTAATTGCATTGATGAACAGGTATTCTCCCAGTTCTCATCCATTTGTTCAAATCCTGGCATGGCCTCGCCCTTTCCCTATCTCTGTAACCTCCTCCAGCCCCACAACCCTCCGAGAACTCTGCGCTCCTCCAACTCTGGCCTCTTGTGCATCCTCCTTTGCATCACCATTGGCGGCCTGGGCCCTAAGCTCTGGAATTCCCTTCTCAAACCTCTCCGCCTTTCTTCCCTACTTTAAGACGCTCTTTAAAACCTACCTATTTGACCAAGCCTGCCCTAATATCTCCTTACGTGGCTCGGTGTCAAATATTATCTGATAAATCGCTCCTATGAAGTTCCTTGGGACACTTTTAACTGCCTTAAAGGCGCTGTAAGCAATGCAAATTCTTGCTGTCCTCATTATCTTGCCCACATCTCGCCTGTAACAAGAAATGGGCAGAGTGCCTTTTGCCAAGTAATTAATCAACTGGCGATAACGTTCACAGGAGCAAGAGGCCTTGAGAAGGGCAGTTTTTGAGAATGTTATTTTGTTGGCAACGTCAAAAACCAGCAGCCAATTACAACGCATCGTGAGCATGTAACACTTTTCAGGCAGCAGTTTCGACACTTAGAGAATAAATGTCAAAGGGTTCATTCGTTCACTGTGGAGTGAGAAATATTGGATGGATGACGACCGAGGGGATCCCAATTCGCCAACGAGGCCCGACAAATCTTCTGCAATAGAGCAACTGGCACGGACAGGGTACGACAGTCCCCAAGAGCAGGCAAATGAAGCACCAAGCGTGGAAGTATGTTAACGTTTGTCACAACTGCCCGGATGACTTGGCTGGGGATCCACGAGGTCTCCAAGCCCTGCCCATGAACAAGATCGCCTATTCCCACCGCCACAAGATGGGCCGCCTCCACCTTTACCTTAACTCCACGTTATTGGGCCTGGATTTTGAAACAGATATTTGTCTCATGCTCAGCACTGCTTATGTGAGCCACCTCTAACTCCCTACAAATCAGTGTGTACTTTTACCGGACCAATGACATAGTCATCATAGAATGATCCAGCACAGAAGGAGGCCATTGGGCCCACCGTGCCTGAGCCAGCTCTTTGAAAGAACAATTCAATTAGTTCCACTCCCCCTGCTCTTTCCCAATAGCCCCGCCAATTTTCCAACTTCAGGAATTTAACCAAATCCCCTTTCGAAAGTTATTATTGAATCTGCTTCCACCCGTTCAGGCAGTGTATTCCCAATCATAATAACTCGGTGTAAAAAAATAAATTCTCCTCATCTCCCCCTCTTCTGTCAATTATCTTGAATCAGTGTCCTTTGGTTAACCATCCCCCTGCTAGTGGAAACAATGGGGGCAATTTTAACCCCAGCAAGCAATTCTGAAGGCAAATGGCAGGTTGGTCTTTATTCTTCTGAGGCAGTCCCTTGCAGTCGAAGATGACGCTTCCACACGAAAAATGAGTTCTATGGGGAGTCCGATGTGGGACCGACAGTCTCTGTCACAGGTGGGGCAGACGGTGATTGAAGGGACAGGTGGGTGGGGTGCGTGGATTGTCGTACGCTTCTTCCGCTCTTGGCGCTCGGCCTCCGCTTGCTCCCGGCGACGAGACGCGAGGTGTTTGATGCCTTCCCGGAGGCTTCTCCTCCACTTTGAGCAGTCTTGGGCCAGGGATTCCCAGGTGTCGGTGGGGATGTTGTACCTTTTAAAGGAGGATTTGAATCGTTTCCTCTGTCCACCTGGGGCTCACTTGCCGTGTCACAGCTCCAAGCAGAGCGCTTCTTTTGGGAATCGACTATCGGGTATGCGGACGATGTGGCCCGTCCAGCAGAGCTGATCGAGCGTAGGCAGTACTTCGATGATGCGGATGATGGCTGAGTGGGAACGCTAACTTTGGTGCACCTATGCAGCCGATGGATTTGCAGGATCTTGCGGAGGCAGCGTTGGTGGTACTTCTCCAAAGCTTTGAGGTGCCTGCTGTACATAGTCCATGTCTCTGAGCCATATAGGAGGGTGGGTATCACCACTGCTCTGTAGATCATGAGATTGGTGCCGGGTTTGAAGTCCTGGTCTTCAGACACTCTCTTCCTCAGGCAACCAAAGGCTGCACTGGCACACTGAAGGTGGTGTTGGACCTCATCGTCGATGTCTGCCCTTGTTGACAGTAGTCTCTCGAGGTATGGAAAATGGTCCACATTGTCCAAGGCCTCATCGTGCATTTTGATAACCATGGGGCAGTGCTATGTGGCAGGAGCAAGTTGGTAGAGAACCTTTGTCTTATGGATGTTTAGTGTAAGGCCCATGTTCTTGTACGCTTCGGTGAAGATGTTGCCGATGGCTTGGAGTTCGGCCTCCGAGTGTATGCAGACGCAGGCGTCGTCTGCATACTGTAATTCAATGATAGAGGATGGAATAGAAATATAGAAACATAGAAAATAGGTGCAGGAGTAGGCCAGTCAGCCCTTTAAGCCTGCACCACCATTCAATAAGATCATGGCTGATCATCACCTCAGTACCCTTTCCTGCTTTCTCTCCATACCCCTTGATCCCTTTAGCCGTAAGGGCCATATCTAACTCTCTCCTGAATATATCCAACTAACTGGCATCAACTACTCTCTGCGGAAGAGAATTCCACAGGTAAACAACTATCTGAGTGAGAAGTTTCTCCTCATCTCAGTCCTAAATGGCTTACCTCTAATCCTTAGACTGTTTCCCCTGGTTCTGGATTTTCCCAACATCGGGAACATCCTTCCTACATCTAACCTGTCCAGTCCCGTCAGTATTTTATGTTTCTATGAGATCCCCTCTCATCCTTCTAAACTCCAGTGAATACAGGCCCAGTCGATCCAGTCTCTCCTCATATGTCAGTCCCGCCATCCCGGGAATCAGTCTGGTGAACCTTCGCTGCACTCCTTCAATAGCAAGAATGTCCTTCCTCAGATTAGGAGACCAAAACTGAACACAATATTCCAGGTGAGGCCTCATCAAGGCCCTGTACAACTGCAGTAAGACCTCCCTGCTCCTATACTCAAATCCCCTAGCTATGAAGGCCAACATAGCATTTGCCTTCTTCACCGCCTGCTGTACCTGCATGCCAACTTTCAACGACTAATGTATCATGACACCCAGGTCTCGTTGCACCTCCCCTTTTCCTAATCTGCTGCCATTCAGATAATATTCTGCCCTCATGTTTTTGCCACCAAACTGGATAGCCTCACATTTATCCACATTATACTGCATCTGCTATGCATTTGCCCACTCACCTAACCTGTCCAAGTCACCCTGCATCCTCCTCGCAGCTCACGTCACCACCCAGCTTAGTGTCATCTGCAGACTTGGAGATACTACACTCAATTCCTTCATCTAAATCATTGATATATACTGTAAATAGCTGGATTCCCAGCACTGAGCCCTGTGACACCCGCACTAGTCATTGCCTGGCATTCTGAAAAGGACCCGTTTATCCCGGCTCTCTGCTTCCTGTCTGCCAACCAGTTCTCTATCCACGTCAATATATTACCCCCAATACCATGTGCTTTAATTTTGCACACCAATCTCGTGTGTGGGACCTTGTCAAAAGCCTTTCGAAAGTCCAAATACATCACATCCACTGGTTCTCCCTTGTCCACTCTACCAGTTACATCCTCAAAAAATTCTAGAAGCTTTGTCAAGCTTAATTTCCCTTTTATAAATCTATGCTGACTTGGACCGATCCTGTCACTGCTTTCCAAATGCGCTGCTATTTCATCTTTAATAATTGATTCCAACATTTTCCCCACCACTGATATCAGGCTGACCGGACTATAATTCCCCGTTTTCTCTCTCCCTCCCTTTTTAAAAAGTGGTGGTACATTAGCTACCCTCCAGTCTATAGGAACTGATCCAGAGTTGATAGACTTCTGGAAAATCATCACCAATGCATCCACTATTTCTAGGGCCACTTCCTTAAGTACTCTGGGATGCAGACTATCAGGCCTGGGGATTTATCGACCTTCAGTCCCATCAATTTCCCTAACACAATTTCCTGACTAATAAGGATTTCCTTTAGTTCCTCCTTCTCACTAGATCCTCTGTCTCCTAGTATTTCCGGAAGGTTATTTGTATCTTCCTTCGTGAAGACAGAAGTAAAGTATTTGTTCAATTGGTCTGCCATTTCTTTGTTCCCCATTATAACTTCACCTGATTCTGACTGCAAGTGACCTACATTTGTCTTCACTAATCTTTTTCTCTTCACATATCTATAGAAGCTTTTGCAGTCAGTTTTTATGTTCCCAGCAAGCTTCCTCTCATACTCTATTTTCCCCCTCCTAATTAAACCCTTTCTCCCAGTCCTCAGGTTTGCTGCTTTTGCTGGCCAATTTATATGCCTCTCCCTTGGATTTAACACTATCCTTAATTTCCCTTGTTAGCCACGGTTGAGCCACCTTCCCCATTTTATTTTTACTCCAGACCGAGATGTACAATTGCTGAAGTTCATCCATGTGATCTTTAAATGTTTGCCATTGCCTATCCACCATCAACCCTTTAAGTCAGTCTGTTCTAGCCAGTTCACATCTCAGACCATCGAAGTTACCTTTCCCGAAGTTCAGAAACCTAGTCTCTGAATTAACTGTGTCACTCTCCAGCTTAATAAAGAATTCTACCATATTATGGTCACTCTTTCCCAAGGGGCCTCGCACAACAGGGTTGCTAATTAGTCCTTTCTCATTACACATCACCCAGTCTAGGATGGCCAGCCCCTTGGTTGGTTCCTCGACATATTGGTCTAGAAAACCATCCCTAATACACTCCAGGAAATCGTCCTCCACCATATTGCAACCAGTTTGGTAAGCCCAATCTATAGGTAAATTAAAGTTGCCCATGATAACAGCTGTACCTTTATTGCATGCATCCCTAATTTCTTGTTTGATGCTGTCCCCAACCTCTACTACTGTTTGGTGGTCTGTACACAACTCCCACTAGCGTTTTCTGCCCTTTGGTATTCCGCAGCTCCACCCAAACAGATTCCACATCATCCAAGCCAATGTCCTTCCTTACTATTGCGTTAATTTCCTATTTAACCAGCAATGCTACCCCACCACCTTTTCCTTTCTGTCTATCCTTCCTGAATGTTGAATACCCCTGAATGTTGAGTTCCCAGCCTTGGTCACCCTGGATCTGGACTGGAGGCGATAGAGTTTGAACAATGTCCCGTTTGTTCTGTAGATTAGCTCCACTCCAGCGTGGAGCTCACTAAGGGTGAGATAGAGCATTGGAGCAAAGAAGATCGAGAAGAGCGTTGGTGCGATGACACAGCTTTGCTTGATCCTGATCCTTTATTGCAAGGGAGTTTGAGTACAAGAGTAAGGAATTCTTACTACAATTATACAGGGCTTTGGTGAGACCACACCTGGAGTACTGTCCACAGTTTTGGTCTCCTCATCTGAGAAACTACAAATATGGCTTAGAGGCGGTGTAACGAAGGTTCACTAGATTGATCCCTGGGATGAGAGTGTTGTCCTGTGAGAAGAGATTCAGTAGATTGGGCCTATACTCCCTGGAGTTTAGAAGAATGAGCGGTGATCTCATTGAAACATCTAAGGTATTGAAGGAGATTGATATTGTCGATGCTGAGAGGTTGTTTCCCCTGGCTGGAGAGTCTAGAACTAAGGGGCATAGTCTCAGGATAAGGGGTCGGCCATTTAGGTTTGAGATGAGGAGGAATTTCTTCACTCAGAGGGTGGTGAATTTTTGGGATTTTGAGTACATTCAAGGCTGAGATCAATAGATTTTTGGATTCATGGGGAATCAAGGGATATGGGGATCAGGCAGGAATGTGGAGTTGAGGTCAAAGATCAGCCATGATCTTACTGAAAGGCGGAGCAGGCTCGAGGGGCTGTATGGCCAACTCCTGCTCCTAATTCATATGTTCTTAAAAACAGGTGGGCTGGGGTTATGTGGGAGGTTAAAGTGATACAAAACTAAATCCTGACCCCAGCCCATTTCCAACCCGCCCACTTCCAGTTTCAACAGAGGAGGGACAGGGGTGGGCAACCCACCCACTCCCAGGAGATGGATCGTTCATTTAAATATTATAATGAGGCTGCGTGCTTCAGATTTTACTGCCATTTCAAATTTAACGCGAGCTGGTCGGGTTTCTCAAAACTCGGAAAACCCGCCAGCTGAAGTCAGGTGAGGACGGTTGGGTCTTGGCGTTACGTGTAAAGGACCTCCTGGATCCAGCATCACTTCCACACCGACCTATGTGATCGGAGACCCCCCTCCCCTCCTGAGGCCTCTGGTCCCCGCCCCCCGCCTCCACTGAGGTATACGATCATCCCCACAAGGCCTCTGGTCGCTTTCCTGCACACCTACAACCCACAACCCCCGATCCTCCGGCGCCAATGCTTCCCTCCACCCCGATGCTCCAGCCCCAATTCGCTCCTCCCCCGCCGACATTTACCTCCAACCGCCCCCCCCCCCACCCCCCCAAGATACTCTGGCCCCAATGCTTAACCCTACCCCACCAGGTCCCCCCACTCCACCCTGATGCCGGTCCAGATCCTCTGCTCCCTGCCGATAGTCTGGCCTCGATGCTTCACCACCACCCCCTAATCCTCCTCTGGCCCCCGTCCAACCCACAACCCTCACATGATCCCTCCCTCCTCTCTGCCTACCTGCCCTCCGTGACCGAGCCGCTCCATCTGACTGTCTGCGGGCGGGACACTGACTGTTGAAATGCTAATCAGGGCCTGCCGTTAAATTCGGCAGGGCCTGCGGGAAACCCCTTCTCCCGGGTTCCCCAACGGCGTTCTAGCCCCTCGACCCCAAACCTCCCGATTAAAGTTCCAGCCAATTTGTCCCTATCTACTCTATTTCTACTTTCTATTCGGAACTCCTGCACGGCAAGCGAGCCCCAAGTGGGCAGAGGAAACGTTTCAAGGACACCCTCAAAGCCTCCTTGATGAAGTGCAACATCCCCACCGGCACCTGGGAATCCCTGGCCCAAGACCGGCCAAAGTGGAGGAAGAGCATCCGGGAGGGCGCTGAGCACCTCGAGTCTCGTCGCCGAGAGCATGCAGAAACCAAGTGCAGGCAGTTGCAGGATGAAATTAGACTGCAGCATGCATGCTGTGTAAATGGAGATACTGGAGCACTTACATTTATATCGCGACTCATTTCATAACCTTTCCGAGTGACCAAAGGGGAGATCAAAGAGGTGAGGCTTTGAGGAGGATTTTGGAGGTCGGCAGCAAAGTGGAGGGGTTTCAAAATGCGAGTGCAGGACATGGTGGCTGAAAAATCTGTCACCAGTGAAGGAACTAGGGGGATGGGAAATGCATGGCAGAGCAGAGTGCAGTGTACTGGGACTTGAGGCTGGAAAAGATTGCTTGATAAAGTGCAACATCCCCACCGGCACCTGGGAATCCCTGACCCAAGACCGCCCTAAGTGGAAGAAGAGCATTCCGGAGGGGCGTTGAGCACCTCGAGTCTCGCCACCGAGAGCATGCAGAAATCAAGCACAGACAGCGGAAGGAGCGTGCGGCAAACCATCCCACCCACCCTTTCCTTCAACCACTGTCTGTCCCACCTGTGACAGAGACTGTAATTCCTGTATTGGACTGTACAGTCACCTGAAAACTAATTTTGGGAGTGGAAGTAAGTCTTCCTCAATTTCGAGGGACTGCCTATGATGATGATGATGATCTACTCTATCAAAACCCTTGTTAATTTTGAACACTTCTATTAAATGTTCCCTTAACCTTCTCTGCTCTACTGAGAACAATCCCAGCTTCTCCAGTCACTTCACATATAACAACTCCGTTCGAAGAGAAACTCTTGGCACTGTATTAGGTTTAGTGGATATATTGTACATTCTTTCATGCTCTCCCTAGACACCCATGGCAGTAGAATAAACAACCTTTCCTACCCTGGCTTAAGCCATAAACTACAGAGCAAGTTTATTGAGTGAGACAGCAGCAAGAGGCACTGCAGCAACTTCGCAAGATTTACAGAACATATCTCTTCCTCCCAAACACAGAAAGTCATTTGAAGAAATGTACTCTTCATTAATACTCTTAATAATAAAGCAGCTGAGATTGTTTCCCTTAATGGCAACATTATCTTGCTCTCGGAGGCCGCAGAACAACTGGTGAACAGAGAGCCCACTCACTGAAATATGTCAGGAACAATCTGTAGGGCTGTGAGGAAAGGGCAGAGGGAGTTGGGACAATCGGATAGCTCTTTCAAAGAGCCAGCACAGGCACGGTGGGCCGAATGGCCGCCTTCCAAGCTGTATGATTCTATGATTCTTATGAAGCTACGATATCCTGGTATCCTTTGAAGTTTAAGCAGGAATAAAGGAAATCCCTCAATGATTAAAACACTGGGCCAATCCCATCTGTTTTTAAGAAGTGGTGCAAAGTATTCTTGGTTACTGGATGTTGCCGTTCCTTTGGTTTGCTTTTGTTTTTTTAGAGATTATATTGCTATTTGTTTACTTTCTATATATTGCCATTATTTATAAACTGATTCTGGCCTCTTGCTCAACTCCTATTTTAATCTCTCCATCATTGGCGGCCGTGCCTTCACCTGCCTGGGCCCTAAGCTGTGGAATTCCCTCCATAAACCTCTCCGCCTCTCTAAGAACATAGAAACATAGAAAATAGGTGCATGAGTAGGCCATTCAGCCCTTCTAGCCTGCACCGCCATTCAATGAGTTCATGGCTGAACATGCAACTTCAGTACCCCATTCCTGCTTTCTCGCCATACCCCTTGATCCCCCTAGTAGTAAGGACTTCATCTAACTCCTTTTTGAATATATTTAGTGAATTGGCCTCAACAACTTTCTGTGGTAGAGAATTCCACAGGTTCACCACTCTCTGGGTGAAGAAGTTTCTCCTCATCTCGGTCCTAAATGGCTTACCCCTTATCCTTAGACTGTGACCCTTGGTTCTGGACTTCCCCAACATTGGGAACATTCTTCCTGCATCTAACCTGTCTAAACCCATCAGAATTTTAAACGTTTCTATGAGGTCCCCTCTCATTCTTCTGAACTCCAGTGAATACAAGCCCAGTTGATTTAGTCTTTCTTGATAGGTCAGTCCCGCCATCCCGGGAATCAGTCTGGTGAACCTTCGCTGCACTCCCTCAATAACAAGAATGTCCTTCCTCAGGTTGGGAGACCAAAACTGTACACAATACTCCAGGTGTGGCCTCACCAAGGCCCTGTACAACTGTAGCAACAGCTCCCTGCCCCTGTACTCAAATCCCCTCGCTATGAAGGCCAACATGCCATTTGCTTTCTTAACCGCCTGCTGTACCTGCATGCCAACCTTCAATGACTGATGTACCATGACACCCAGGTCTCGTTGCACCTCCCCTTTTCCTAATCTGTCACCATTCAGATAATAGTCTGTCTCTCTGTTTTTACCACCAAAGTGGACAACCTCAAATTTATCCACATTATACTTCATCTGCCATGCATTTGCCCACTCACCTAACCTATCCAAGTCGCTCTGCAGGCTCATAGCATCCTCCTCGCAGCTCACACTGCCACCTAACTTAGTGTCATCCGCAAATTTGGAGATACTACATTTAATCCTCTCATCTAAATCATTAATGTACAGTGTAAACAGCTGGGGCCCCAGCACAGAACCTTGCGGTACCCCACTAGTCACTGCCTGCCATTCTGAAAAGTCCCCATTTACTCCTACTCTTTGCTTCCTGTCTGACAACTATTTCTCAATCCATGTCAGCACACTACCCCCAATCCCATGTGCTTTAACTTTGCACATTAATCTCTTGTGTGGAACCTTGTCGAAAGCCTTCTGAAAGTCCAAATATACCACACCAAATGGTTCTCCTTTGTCCACTCTACGGAAACATCCTCAAAAAATTCCAGAAGATTTGTCAAGCATGATATCCCTTTCACAAATCCATGCTGACTTGGACCTATCATGTCACCTCTTTCCAAATGCGCTGCTATGACATCCTTAATAATTGATTCCATCATCTTACCCACTACCGATGTCAGGCTGATCGGTCTATAATTCCCTGTTTTCTCACTCCCTCCTTTTTTAAAAAGTGGGGTTACATTGGCTACCCTCCACTCGATAGGAACTGATCCAGAGTCAATGGAATATTGGAAAATGACTGTCAATGCATCCGCTATTTCCAAGGCCACCTCCTTAAGTACTCTGCGATGCAGTCCATCAGGCCCTGGGGATTTATCGGCCTTCAATCCCATCAATTTCCCCAACACAATTTCCCGACTAATAAAGATTTCCCTCAGTTCCTCCTCCTTACTAGATCCTCTGACCCATTTTATATCCCTCCCTGCTGCACCACTGCTCAAGCCACGTATTCATCTGCGCTATCCTGTGATTCCTACTCTGACTTGCATGTGGTACTGATAGCAATCCCGAGATTACTACTTTTGAGGTCCTACTTTTTAATTTAGCTCCTAGCTCCTTAAATTCGTTTCGTAGGATCTCATCCCTTTTTTTAACTATGTCGTTGGTACCAATGTGCACCAGGACAACTGGCTGTTCTCCCTCCCTTTTTAGAATGTCCTGCACCCGCTCCGAGACATCCTTGACCTTTGCACCAGGGAGGCAACATACTATCCTGGAGTCTCGGTTGCGGCCGCAGAAACGCCTATCTATTCCCCTAACAATTGAATCCCCTATCACTATCGCTCTCCCACTTAAGATAAGAATTAGCAACAGGAGTAGGCCGTACGATCCCTCAAGCCTGCTCCGCTATTCAATAAGATCATGGCTGAACTTATACATGAATTCCACTTTCCCGCCCGATCCCCTATCTTTTGAATTCCGTTAGTGCCCAACAATCTATCAATCGCCCCTTCTTTAAGATGCTCCTTAAAACCTACCTCTTTGACCAAGCTTTTGGCCATCTGTTCCAATATCTCCTTATCTGGCTCAGTGTCAAATTTTTGTTTGGCAAGCGCTCCTGTGAAGCACCTTGGGATGTTTTACTTCATTAAAGGCACTATATAAGTACAAGTTGTTGCAGCTACCTATTGTAGATTTCTGTCGATAATTCAGCTTCAGCTTTATTAGGCAAGATTTACGCTGTTGATAAACACTTGACTTTCTGAACCTTTGTGCCTTGGATATAGTGTGTGGCAGATGCTTGAAAATATACTTTCTTTTAAAACTGTAGCTTGTATTTGTTGTATATGCAGACTCTGTGTCGTCACTGTGTGGTTGCATAAGATGGAGACTTGTTTACCTGATGTACTATCAATAAGGTTTACACTGTGTATATACATCCTTGCACCACTAGAGGGTGCAACTGGTGGAGATCGGGGGTTTCCTGCCCTGGTGGCAGGGCCCAGTATAAAAGTCTGCTCACCATGCTTGTGCCTCACTCTGGACCAAGGTCACTACAGTTTGAGTACACCACATTGCCTCGTGAAGTCACTCATAAGTACATCACAGACATAACAGTATTTATTAAACTATCCAGCACCCTTAAAGAAAAATTAATCTCTCAAAATCAAACAAAGCAGCCAATTAAACGTATACTCAAAGGCAAACTGAACAGCTGCAATTACAGGGACCTTGCACTGTGTTGTCAGCAGTAACTATCTAATAAATGCCAAATTCACATTAACTTATCACCTGACTGCAAAATCCTTTAGTCTTAATGGACCGTTCCCAGTGCCCAGCAACCAGCTATTAGGTGCGATCAAAACAAATGGCTTTGCAAGTAACTATTATTAACACATAATAATGTGCTAATAATAAGGAAAGACTCGAAGGCTTTGGAGAGAGTCCAGAAGAGATTTACTAGAAGGGTCCCAAGGCTAAAGGAATACAGTTACATGGGTAGACTGGAGAAGCTGGGGTTGTATTCCTTGGAGCAGAGAAGACTTAAGAGAAGATTTGATAGGGGTGTTTAAAATCATGAGGATTTATTTAGCTGGAGTAAATAAAGAAAAACGTTATGGGTGAAATGTTGAGAATGAGAAGGCACAGTTTTAAGGTGATTGGCTAAAGAACCGGGGCGACATGAGGAAAATACTTTTTAGGGGCTGAAGGAGATTACAGAGATAGGGAGGGGTGAGGCCATGGGGGGAAATTGAAAACAAGAATGAGAATGTTAAAATCGACCAGGCCCTCAAACATCTCCCCTAACTCCTCTCCTTTTGCTGCTCAGCACCCATGTTATGCACCTTAGTATGTTCACTACATTATATATAAATGAAAGTTGTTTTTTTCTTGTTATAAAATGTTACATGACTTAATGAGTATAGTGGCAAAGCATGGGTGGCATGGTAAAGGAACAGCATGGTATATATCGGCTTGTCGGAAAGTTGTTAAAGATATTTGGAGTCATGTTATACCTGACTCAGAGAAATTATAACAAGGAAATAAAATGTTAAGTATTAGAAGTGAAAATAGTCGGATTATGGAAATGACATTGGACATGCCAATGATGGGAATGTTAATATACTACAGGGAGTAATTCTCATTGATCAAATAGCCATGCCTCAATCACCACTGCTCATATCCCACTCGAGTGATCGAGTTCCCAAATGTATTAACTCATGATTAGAACCCATAAATTTGCCCACTAGATTGTCAGAGACCCGTTAAATTGCACACTAATTAACAGAACAGTGGGCAGTTATTGTTAGAGTGCCCAGAGGCTCAGGTCAAAGCCAAAGATTGAAGTTACATGACAAATGGTGCTTAAATTATTGACATTTGGCCTTTCTCCCCCTTCTTTCTCTGAAATTTATTTTCCTCACGTCATTTACTCCTCTCTGAGAAACTCTGGGCTGGATCTTTGGCTTTTGAGATTTCGGGGCAGCAATGGCGGCCCCGATACCGCCTGGAAAAAGTTTGCGCCCTCGTCTGCAAAATTCGGCAAAAAATGAGGTTCCATGATTGGGGGGGGGGGTGCAAAATTAAGTTTTTGCGCCCCAGCCAAAATTCGAGGCATTAAAACATGTCGCCATTTTGAGCGTGCGCAGATGGGTTTTGATTTTTCCGGGCGTAGTCAGTAGTTTAGGGCGCGGCGGTTCCCTGCGCGCATGCGTACATGGCCCGGGCCACTTCGGTGACTTCAGGAGAGATGGCGCAGCGAGAGGGCGTGCCAGAAGATTCTCCGCAGAGGCTGCTGAGGCCTCAGTGCAGGCCGTTGAAAGGAGGTGGTCTGCACCTCATCTGGTTGAGGGAGGGAGGCGGTTGCCTAGCACATTCAAGAGAATCTGGCGAGACATTGCGCGGGAGGTGTCAGCTGCAGACACGGTGACCAGAACTGGCACACAATGCCGCAAGAAGTTCAACGACCTCACGAGGGTCGTCAGGGGAAGTCGACTTCACATTTATGTAGGCCTGCCATGTTTCCAAGATCAATGTCTCACCCAGTGTTGTCTTTGATGGATCTGCCCCTCGTCCATGTGTTGCAGGCCATGGTGTGGGTTGCAGAATGCAGTAGAAAGCTGAAGGCTCACTTTGCCAACCATTGCCTCTGCATTAAGGATCTACATACCCTCAAGTACCCTCATCATTGTCAAGCCTCCTCGAACTCCACTGCCACAGCTGATATGCATTTCATTAACATCACTCCGAGCCGCTATACTATCTTTCTCTCACCTAAACCCAATCTTTGAAAAACTGCAGTGAACAGCCACACAGATTGAAGTGATGGCATTTGCACATCCACACAGTAGGAGCTATTGAACTACGGAAGGCATATGTGGCACAACAGGAGGTGGACCCTTACTGAACCTTTCTTATTGTTCTTATTGTAGGCCAAGCTTTTCCACAACAGATGGGAGCAATGACGTACCATAGGTGGACAGACTGAGTTGGTAGAAGGCAATTTTGGCCCCTACATCTGGGGTCGAAGCAGATTTCCCAGGGTTTGAGGACTCTGAGGCTCCTGGTCCCAATGGCCTACAGCAACGCCCAGCGGGAGGGGAAGCTCGGAGGCCAGCACCCCCGGAAGGTGAGTCGGCACAGTGGTCTTACTGAAGAACAGGCAGACATGGACCCGGACTTGGTGGCAATGTCCAGGGAGAACGCAGGGATGCGCCGTGAGCTCATGGGTGCATTGGATCGGATCCCCGAGAGCATCGGCAAACTTGCTGTGAGTGCTGTGGAGCCCACCTTTTGCATTGTCCGTGCAACTCAGGACTCCAGCGAGGCCATCCCTGGAGGCAGGTGGCCTCCAGCAGCGACAGTGGCGTTCCAGAGTGTGTGGCGTTTGCCGTTGATCACGTCGCAGTAGCAATCGCATCGCAGGCACAAGCTACACTTCAGCTTGGTGATGTCATGTGGTCACTAACCGGTGCCATCCTCTCTTGTGCAATGGAGAAGGGATGTTGCCGAAGCAGGGCGGCAAGTTGTGGGGGCACATCGTGCTCCGGATGCTGAGGTGCAGCCCCATCGGAGTGGCAGTGGCTCCCAGGAAATGGAAGGTGCAGTCCTTCCTCAGATGACAGTATTCCGGCTCCCGCCACTCACTCTCCCACCATATACCTTGCATGGTCCACACCACACCACCAGAGATTATTGCCGCCGATGCTGAGGCGCAGCTATCCGTAGCCGGCCCTTCCAGGCCCAGAGCTGGTCCACTGTCTGCACTGTCTGCCTCCCAACACAGCAGCCCTCAAGCAGCCTTGCTGTAGGTACTGAGGCCTCATTGAGGCGGAGCAGCAAGCGTGGGAGAGGGATGAAGGGACGGGGGAACTGTCACATTAAGGGGTGCGACAAGTTTGTACAGATGTCTTGCTATATATAATGTGTATGCTGTAACTATTAGTTTATGAAAAAAATCACTTGATGTGCAGCCTGGGTGCTGTTTGCTGGATCGTTTGCTTTTGTTAGTTTATTGTATCATTTGTTCTTGTTGCGGGGTGGATTGTTTGTTAGTTGTTTTGATAAAAATGTCACTTTGAGCCTTTGTCTTTGGTTTCCTGTGTATCATTCCAAAGCTCAGCGTAGATGTGCCTCTAAGGTGGCACATAGCATGGCCAGTATTAGCTGCTCCCCTCAGCTTCCCCCTGTGCTACATGGGAAGTCAGGGACGCTCCCAGTGTCCCTGACTGCTATGTGAGCAGGAAGTGAATCTTGCTGCAGCTCCTGACAGACCGCATTGTGGCACTGGAGCTGCAGGTGGATTCACCCTGGAGCATCCGCGATGCTGAGGATGTCGTGAATAGCACGTTTAGTGAGTCGGTCACACCGCAGGTAAAGGTTATTCAGCCAGATAGGGAATGGGTGACCATCAGGCAGAGCAGTGGAAGGAAGGTAGTTCAGGGGTCCCCTGCGGTCATCCCCCTCCAAAACACCACCTTGGGTGCTGTTGGGGGGGATGACTCACCAGGGGAGGGCAGCAGCAGCCAAGTTCATGGCACCGTGGGTGGCTCTGCTGCACAGAAGGGCAGGAAAAAGAGTGGGAGAGCTATAGTGATAGGGGATTCTATTGTAAGGGGAATAGATAGATGTTTCTGCGGCTGCAACTAAGACTCCTGGTGTTGCCTCCCTGGTGCAAGGGTCAAGGATGTCTCGGAGCGGCTGCAGGACATTTTGGAGGGGGAGGGTGAACAGCCAGTTCTCGTGGTGCATATAGATACCAAAGATATAGGTAAAAAACGGGATGAGGTCCTACAAGCTGAATTTAGGAAGCTAGGAGTTAAATTAAAAAGCAGGACCTCAAAGGTAGTAATCTCAGGATTGCTACCAGTGCCATGTGTTAGTCAGAGTAGGAATCACAGGATAGCTAAGATGAATATGTGGCTTGAGGAGTCGTGCAGGAGGGAGGGATTCAAATTCCTGGGACATTGGAACCGGTTCTGGGGGAGGTGGGACCAGTACAAACCAGACAGTCTGCACCTGGGCAGGACCAGAACCAATGTCCTAGAGGGAGTGTTCGCTAGTGCTGTTGGGGAGGGGTTAAACTAATACGGCAGGAGGGAGGGAACCTATACAGGGAGACAGAGGGAAGTAAAATGGGGGCAGAAGCAAAAGATGGAAAGAAGAAAAGTAAAAGTGGAGGGCAGAGAAACCCAAGGCAAAAAGCAAAAAAGGGCCACATTACAACAAAATTCTAAAGGGGCAAAGTGTTAAAAATTCAAGTCTGAAGGCTCTGTGCTTCAATGCGAGGAGTATTCGTAATAAGGTGGATGAATTAACTGCGCAGGCACTATTAACAAATATGATATAATTGGGATTACAGAGGCATGGCTCCAGGGTGACCAAGGCTGGGAACTCAACATCTAAGGGTATTCAACATTCAGGAAGGATAGACAGAAAGGAAAAGGAGGTGGGGTAGCATTGCTGGTTAAAGAGGAAATTAACGCAATAGTAAGGAAGGACATTAGCTTGGATGATGTAGAATCTGTATGGTAGAGCTGCGGAATGCCAAAGGGCAGAATACACTAGTCGGATCACCAAACAGTAGTAGTGAGGTTGGGGACAGCATCAAACAAGAAATTAGGGATGCATGCTATAAAGGTACAGCAGTTATCATGGGCCCTTTAATCTATATATTGATTGGGCTAACTAAACTGGCAGCAATACAGTGGAGGAGGATTTCCTGGAGTGTATAAGGGATGGTTTTTGAGCCCAATTTTTGAAGGAAACAACTAGAGAGCTGGCCATCCTAGACTGGGTGATGTGTAATGAGAAAGGACTAATTAGCAATCTTGTTGTGCGAGGCCCCTTGAGGAAGAGTGACCATAATATGGTAGAAATCTTTATTAAGTTGGAGAGTGACACAGTTAATTCAGAGACTAGGGTCCTGAACTTAAGGAAAGGTAACTTCGATGGTATGAGATGTAATTGGCTAGAATAGACTGGCAAATGATACTGAAAGGGTTGACAGTGGATAGGCAATGGCAAACATCTAAAGATCACGTGGATGAAATTCAACAATTGTACACCCCTGTCTGGAGTAAAAATAAAACGGGGAAGGTGGCTCAACTATGGCTAACAAGGGAAATTAAGGATAGTGTTAAATCCGAGGAAGAGGCATATAAATTGGCCAGAAAAAGCAGCAAACCTGAGGACTAGGAGAAATTTAGATTTCAGCAGAGAAGGAAAAAGGGTTTAATTAGGAGGGGGAAAATAGAGTATGAGAGGAAGCTTACTGGGAACATAAAAACTGACTGCAAAAGCTTCTATAGATATGTGAAGAGAAAAAGATTAGTGAAGACAAACGTAGGTCCCTTGCAGTCAGAATCAGGTGAATTTATAATGGGGAACAAAGAAATGGCAGACCAATTGAACCAATACTTTGGTTCCGTCTTCACGAAGGAAGATACAAATAACCTTCCGGAAATACTAGGGAACCGAGGGTCTAGCGAGAAGGAGGAACTGAAGGAAATCCTTATTAGTCAGGAAATTGTGTTAGGGAAATTGATGGGATTGAAGGCCGATAAATCCCCAGGGCCGGATAGTCTGCATCCCAGAGTACTTAAGGAAGTGGCCCTAGAAATAGTGGATGCATTGGTGATCATTTTCCAATAGTCTATCGACTCTGGATCAGTTCCTATGGACTGGAGGGTAGCTAATGTAACACCACTTTTTAAAAAAGGAGGGAGAGAGAAAATGGGGAATTATAGACCGGTTAGCCTGACATCAGTAGTGGGGAAAATGTTGGAATCAATTATTAAAGAAGAAATTGCAGCACATTTGGAAAGCAGTGACAGGATCGGTCCAAGTCAGCATGGATTTATGAAAGGGAAATCATGATTGACAAATCTTCTAGAATTTTTTGAGGATGTAACTAGTAGAGTGGACAAGGGAGAACTAGTGGATGTGGTGTATTTTGACTTTCAAAAGGCTTTTGACAAGGTCCCACACAAGAGATTGGTACGCAAAATTAAAGCACATGGTATTGGGGGTAATATACTGACGTGGATAGAGAACTGGTTGGCAGACACGAAGCAGAGAGTCGGGATAAACGGGTCCTTTTCAGAATGGCAGGCAGTGACTAGTGGGGTGCCGCAGGGCTCAGTGCTGGGACCCCAGCTATTTACAATATACATCAATGAATTAGATGAAGGAATTGAGTGTAATATCTCCAAGTTTGCAGATGATACTAAGTTGTGTGGTGGTGTGAGCTGTGAGGAGGACGCTAAGAGGCTGCAGGGTGACTTGGACAGGTTAGGTGAGTGGGCAAAAGAATGGCAGGTGCAGTATAATGTGGATAAATGTGAGGTTTTCCACTTTGGTGGCAAAAACACGAAGGCAGAATATTATCTGAATGGCGGCAAATTAGGAAAAGGGGAGGTACATCAGTCATTGAAAGTTGGCATGCAGGTACAGCAGGCGGTGGAGAAGGCAAATGGCATGTTGGCCTTCATAGCGAGGGGATTTGAGTATAGGAGCAGGGAGGTCTTACTGCAGTTGTACAGGGCCTTAGTGAGACCTCACCTGGAATATTGTGTTCCGTTTTGGTCTCCTAATCTGAGGAAGGACATTTTTGCTATTAAGGGAGTGCAGCGAAGGTTCACCAGATTGATTCCCGAGATGGCAGGACTGACGTATGAGGAGAGACTGGATCGACTGGGCCTGTATTCATTGGAGTTTAGAAGGATGAGAGGGGATCTCATAGAAACATATAAAATTCTGACGGGACTGGACTGGTTAGATGCGGGAAGAATGTTCCCGATGTTGGGGAAGTGCAGAGCCAGGCGACATAGTCTAAGGATAAGGGGTAAGCCATTTAGGACTGAGATGAGGAGAAATTTCTTCACTCAGAGAATTGTTAACCTGTGGAATTCTCTACCGCAGAGTGTTGTTGATGCCAGTTCGTTAGCTATATTGAAGAGGGAGTTAGATATGTGCCTTATGGCTAAAGGGATCACAGGGTATGGAGAGAAAGCAGGAAAGGGGTACTGAGGTGAATGATCAGCCATGATCTTATTGAATGATGGAGAAAGCTCAAAGGGCCGAATTACCTACTCCTGCACCTATTTCCTATGTTTCTATGTTTCCTCCATTCAAGCAAACTGGTCCATGAGCTGGCCACGTGCGGCTCTTGCTACGGCAGCCCCCCCATGCTGCCTCCCCCCGTGGATGGGGTGGCTGTGCAATCAGTGCCTCTGCAGCCTCCTCATCCTCCTCCTCCTGAGGTGGGCCCGCAATCCCCACTGGCAATGCCTGGGCTCTCATGGTGGCCGAGTTATGTTGCATGCAGCACACCACAATGAATTCAGAGACCTGTTGAGGGGAATATTGAAGGCAGCCTCTCCAGAGCGGTCCAGGCATTGTTGAGCACCCCAATTGTCTGTTCAATAATGTTGCGAGTGGCTGCATGGCTCTCATTGTAGTGCTGCTCAGCATCTGTGGTGGGGTTGTGGAGGAGGTTATGAGATAGGTGGCTAGGCCACATCCTTTGTCCCCGATCAGCCAGCCCTGCCCTCCCCTTCGTCGCTGAAACAATCGTGAGACGCTGATGTCACACAAGATGAAAGCATCATGTGCGCTCCATGGATAGCATCATGTGTGCTCCATGGATAGCGGGCATTCACTGCGAGGATGCACTGTGTATGGACACACACCAGCTACACGTTTAGGGAGTGGTATCCCTTTCGGGTTCGGAATATCTCTGCGTTGTGGAATGGTGCTCGCAAGGCCACATATGTGCAGTCATTGGCTCCTTGAATCCTTGGGAAGCCTGAAATTCTGCCAAATCCACCTGCCCGCTCATTCTGGCTCTCCCTGCTCACTGGAAACTTTATGAAGTCCACTCTTTGGGCGTACAGAGCCTTTGTGACATGGCGAATTCAGCAATGTGCACCATGCTGAGACATGCTGCACATGTCCACTGCTGCTGCCTGGAAGGAGTCGGAGGCATAGAAGGCCAGTGCCACAGTCACCTTCACTGCGATGGGCAGCACAGTCCTGTTGGTGCTGGAAGGCTGCAGGTCTCTCTGTAGGAGATGGCATATCTCTGTCAGCACTTCCTTTCAGAAGAAAGTGTTGTTTGCAAGTCGGAGCTTCACGCAGCGTCATGTGCACAACTGTTCCAGTCACTGTGAGCTGCGATGCAAGATCCTCACCCCTCCATTTACATACGCCGCCAAGGGTGCCCGCTGCTCCCTGGGAATGCTTGTTTTTTCAGACGTATCCTAAGGCAGGCGTTTAATGAGGTGTTAGGGCCGAAATATGCATCCAGGGCGCTGGCGGAGCATTGCACGACGATTGACATCATGATCTCAGTGAAACTACAGGTCAGGGTGGTAAGTTTTAATGCCACTGCAACCATAAGCCAAAATTGCCGGACTGGCGGTAAAAGCTGGACGGCCACCGTTAAACCTGGAAGCACCCTGTACCGCCCCTCTGGGGCGTTAACTGAGAAGTAGCGAGCCGAATGGGGCCGACTTTCAGCCAGGCCTGCGCCCGCCCAAAGTGCTGGCGATGGTCACCGAGATACCGGACGGTACTTTGGGCGGGATATTCATGGCCGAGGTCCCTCGAAGATCGGCGGGCGGCAGGTGGAAGACGTACACCGCCAATCTAGGGAGGACTCATTCTCGACGGCAGAGGCGCTTGCCGCCCAAGTGCCGCTGAGGATGGAGTTGGGCCCACGGAGGGTCAAAGACCTGAAAGTAAAAATCACAAATAGAAAAAATACAAAAACTATCTGAAAAACCTCAGATGACCCCCCATGCAGATCCATCGCTGTTGAAATTTTTTTTTTAAATGTTCACATACCTTTTTTTCAGGTTCTTCATTCTCACCGTCGGGGACAGACCAGCCACCAGCCAGAGGTCCACCCCCGTTCTGCCGCTGACTCCCGCCCGCAGGAATCTGGGAGCTCGGCGGGCGGGAGCTCAGTTGCGCCGCTCGGCCGTCCGCTGACGTCAACAGGTGGTTCCCCGCGGCACTTCCCTCTGCTCCCGGCCGCTCCAGGCCACCTCGAAAGTGGCGCTGGGCGGATCTGCAGGAGGAATGTCGGCGGGAGTGGGCAGGAGTGGGCAGGAGTGGGCGGTGGGCTGCTGAAAATCGACCCCTTCGAGTTTGCAGCCATGCGGCCCAACTGCTCCATGTCGGTCCTCACGCCGCGCACAAGCCTCCTCCCACCTCCCCGTACACAGAGGAAACACCTTCTGAAATGGGAATTATATTACTGAAGATATTGGGATCTTTCACAGAATTTGACTCATTAAATGATGCTGAATATTTGGTAACAGACCAACTTTGGGTGCTCATCACTTTATGCACATTGCTGAGCTCCCATTCGCAACTGTCCCATGTGACCGAATGCAAAGAAGGATTATTTGGCAACAGCTTATATTTATAAAGAGCCTTTTAACCTCGTAAAATATCCCAAGGTGCTTCACAGGAGCGATTATCAAACAAAATTTGACACCGAGCCACATAAGGAAGTATATGGGCAGGTGACTAAAAGCTGGGTCAAAGAGGTAGGCTTTAAGGAGCGTCTTAAAGGCGGCGAGAGAGGTCGAGAGGTGGAGAGATTTAGGGACAAAATCACAGAGCTGCGGGGGCATTGGCAGCTGAAGACATGGCCACCAATGGTGGAGCAATTACAACCGGGGATGCTCAAGAGGCCAGAATTGGAGGACCGCAGGAGGGTTGTAGGGCAATAGTTTCACTGCTGTGAAATATCGCCTTTGGGGATGTTGATGATTGTCAGTACTCATCATGCTGGCTTTAATGCGGCCATCAAATGTAAAACCAACAACAAAAGACCCACTGATCCGACAGTAATTTCAATAAGATTATGCTCCTGGTGGGCACAGGAGAGCTCGGCAAAGGGCAGTAATACCATCCAGCAGGATCAAAGGCTTTCCAGATGACATGGATAAATGGATAATGGAAAATGGATAAATCCTGGCTTCCCATCTGGTGTCCCCCCCCAGAGCAGAATGCTGAGTGGGAGCAATTAAAATGCAAAGCCATCCAGTCTCATCTGGAGGAGACCCAGTTTATATTTCGGACTCAAATGGGCCTGTTTCAAAACAGAAGAGAATGAGTTGAAGTATAGAAGATTATAGGCTGTTCTGATAGCGAGAAACTATTATCTCTGGTGGGGGGTGGGGGGGGAGAGTCCAGAACAAGGAGGCATAACATTAAAGTTACAGCTTGGTCATTCAGGGGTGATGTCAGGAAGCAACTTCTGCACACAAAGGACAGTGGAAATCTCGAACTCAGTCCACCCCAAAAAGCTGTTGAGGCTGGGGTCAATAGAAAATTTCAAAACTGAGATTGATAGGGCTAGAACCTATCAGAAATGGGCGTTATTTCCGGCGTGGGCGGTAAAAAAGGGTTTTCAGATCGCCGGCTTCTCGCCCGTTCTCAAAACACCGAGTTTACATTTTTGAAAATGGGCGTTACCGTGAGCGCTATCAAATGGGCCCCTGGCGTTAAATTTTTTTGACCTTCTGCCGTAAAGTGTGGCTGTCCTTAGCAACGGCATGGCAATGCTCGATTCCCGTGATTCTGGAGGTCAAGGGTCACCATGACATGCGCAGAAGAGGAGACAGAGAGAGAGGGAGCTCAGAGGGACTGAAGGTGTGGCTGGGTGTGGTGTGGCTGCTTTGGGAGGAAGGAGGGAGACTTTAGAGCTTCACAGCAAGTAGGCAAACAAAAAGTAGCTGTTACCAGCCACATATTGCCCTATAATGGAGGGAGAGGTGGAGGCATCACAGCACGCTGAGGAGACTGACGTTGGAGAGAGCAGTAAGGTGGGAGAAGAGCACATTGCAGGCCGCAAAAGAGCCAGGATGTTCTCAGACGAGGTAAATACCTCCCTCCTGCAGGAGGTCGAGTCACGCTGGGGTGATTTGACACAGGAAGGGCGTGGGAAGCCCGCCCCAAAGGCCGACCAGAGGATACGGACCGAGATAGCAGAGGTGGTCTCGTCGGCGACTAACGAGGTGCTTGAGGGAAACCAATGCCACAAATGATGGAACGACCTTGTGGGATCTGCAAGAGTAAGTATTACATTTGTTTACATGTACTTCTGTATTTATATAATTTGATTTGTAATAGTCATGAGTGACTATCAGCAGATGTGAGGTCTTGCGCTTTTGCCGGGAATGTTTTACTCAAAGCCTGCGTTCACGGTGTACGTCTTTAGGTAAAGAATGATAATAATCATAATAATCATGATTACATCTGTCGGTTATGTGTTGTATCAGTGTCTGTGACAGTACCTAGCAATGATATCACGCAATGATCTCATGCCATGTCTTCCTGTCGCCTTTTACAGAAGAAACTATCGACGATGAGGTCCATGCAGAGGCGAACGGGTGGGGGGCCACCAGTCCCCAGCGACATCACTGAGATGGAGGAGCGTGTGCTCGCACTCATGGGGAAGCACCCCTGGACAGCCACGGATGCACCTGCAGACCCTGAAGCGATGCCACGTGAGTAAAGCTTACATCATTGCGTGATGTGAAGTCAATAGATGCCACACCCACTCATATTCGAACAATCATATATGATAGATGATTTCTAAAATTGTCATAGAAATAATGATGGCCCAATGAAAATCACTGGAATGCAAATGTGTTGATGGTCATGAAATGTGATGTCTTTTGATGATTTTGAGAGCGGTGGTGCTTTTGTCGTGCATATGCTGTGTGTAGCGCTGGACTCACTTTGTCACCCTAGCACCCCCTTCTCCTCTAATAACCTCATTTGTGTCTTGCAGTTCAGCCAGCAGCGCGTCCCAAGGCAAGACCACAGAGGCCAGAAGGTGGGGTCGCGGGGCAGGAGTCGGTGGATGATTCTACTACATCTGGGGCTGAAGAGCTCAGATTCTCGCCCATCAATCTGCTGGGTCTGTTCTCAATGGATGAGAGCGCAGACTTCGAAGAACCCGCATCGCCATGCTCCAGAAGCCATTCCGCCCCAAGGCCATCTAGTGCTCCTCCGGTTATTCCCGCCTCCACTCTGGAGGTACCGGCCACAAGCACCTCTCCACGGGGCACCCCATTTGTCCCCAGGACCGTGCCGACCCTGCGGAGGCCCCGTGGATGTGGCAGATCTGTTCCACGAGCGCGACATGACAGCGGAGAGATGATACAGTTGTCCAGGAGGACTGTAGACATTGGTGACCAGCTCATCGAAGCTTTGGGGGGCATATCCCGACACCTGGCCACCATATACAAGTACATTCCATGCATGGCGGAGACCCTGGATGCGATAGCCAGGAACACTACTGCCACAGGCCTCCCAATGGTCCCCGAGTGCGGCACTCCACCCCTAGGTTCCGCACCACTACTGTGAACGACAGATGAGAGCAAGGACCAAGATCTTGCTTCTGCATCATAGAATGTTGCCCCCTCGGCACCCCGCGCTCCCATACCCGTCCATTCAACGCATCTGCCTTCATCCCCCCCCAATGAGGCACCGCCTGAGAAGCTCCTCGGCCAAGCACCATGGAACGAGGAGGGGAAGGGGTAGAGGTGGGGAGAAGGAGAGGGGAGAAGGAAAGTGAGGTGCATGTCCGCAGGTGATGGCTGTGTTATATCTCCATCTGGGTGTATGCAATTTGTTGCAATGTATGGGGGCTGGGGACCACGCTCCTGCTTTGAATTTGTATTCTGTGTTGCTGGACTTGCTAAACATGTGATTATGTCAATGGTGGAAAAAATGAGGTGTGGACGAGGGTTGTGTGTTATTGGCTGTGATACTTATGATTTCAGACCAATGTTGGTATTAAACTTTTGTTATTGAACATAAACTTGTTGTGCATTCTCTCAGATAGCTGCACCGTTACACATTGGTGATTCCTTACCGTGAAAGGGTTAAATACAACTCAACATCAATCAATGTCAACTTTAACTGGCACCAAGGTGATGGGCACCATTGATGTCTGAGCTGCACACACACAGCAGGGTGTCAGCAATGTCACGCACATCAGTGCTCTTTCAGTCAAATCTTTCCGATATCAGCTCCTCACATAGGAGTGGGATTTAACAAATGCCAGCCACACCGCTGGCGTTTGTTCCGGTTAGTTCCACTTTTTGTGGGCATTTTTTTGAGCGAGCGATATTGTGGGTGATATGTGTGCGAGGTAGTGAAATTGAAGATGGGCGATCTCCACAGCCGCTAGTTTGGGTAAATATGCGGTTTACGACAAAAAACAGTGGCCGGGCGTTAATATTGAATCTCGGCGTTAATTCCGTGCGGAAAGTAACGCTGGGCAATATTATGGGCGTTGAATTCGCTCATTCTGCTGATTCCACCCCAAAAAAGTGGGCGGGCGGTAATATTTTTTTTTGCCGTTAAGCCCATTGGGAAAATATGTCTCCTAAAAAAGCCCATCAGTTTCCATTTTGTGCCAGAATGGGCGATATCTGGGCGTTATACGTCATTTCAGCGGTAAAATGGGCATTAAGTGGGTGTTAAGCAGGCAAAAAATATGGAGGTTCTAGCCCTTAGACTTTTGTTAGGTTAAGGGTATTAAGGGTTACGGAACCAAGGCGGGTAAGTGAAGTTACAATGTACATCGGCCATGATCGCATTGAATGGCGGAACAGGCTCGAGGGGCTGAATGGCCGACTCTTGTTCCTATGTTCCTAGAGAGTGGCTGCCTAAATTCTTCCAGCAGCAGGGGTATGGCCGTTCGTAAAGGGACGCGACGACGCGCTGGAGGTGTCGAGACCTATTTTACGAGGCAGCCTTTATTACAGTCTTACAGAACACGCAGAAATCAGTTTGCTAATTAAGGCAGTCTGCAGCCAATTTAGCACGTTGAAAGGATTAGTACTCCAGCTGGGTGGTTTCAGCAAACAGCAGCAGTTTAGAGATAGAGAATACGATGCACAAGTATGTACTGATTCAGGTGAAAACTGAACAGCCATCAGTACTTGAAATGCTACCACTGGGAACTCCACTGAGACAGCAAATACTTGGACAAAAACCAGAATCAATTTTCAACTGGAAAACCTGGATATGTTAAAGTATATTTTAAAAGAGAAACTATCACATTTTTTTTAACCACATTCACGGCAAATGGAGGATTATGAAGCGAAGTTTACTAAAAAAAAAGATATCGCTTCATGGTGCAAGGCTGTTGAGGCTTAAGGCCCCAGTCTTGAACTTAAGTGTACATCAAGGCTGACACTGGAGTCCAGTGCAGTACTGAGGGAGTGCTCCATCTGCCTCATTCTGATGGATGTTAATGAATTGAAGAGCAGGGAATTCACCCAATGCCCCCATGGCCAACATTCCTCCTTCAACCAACGCAGACAAAAGTAATACAAAAGCAAAATACTGGAATCGGAAATAAAAACAGAAAATGCTGGAAATCTCAGCGGGTCAGGCAGCACCCTATCACAGACCTTCCCCCTTTTGTTCTTTCCTCCTCTCCCCCTTTCAGTGCTCCTTAAGAATCTGTTAATTTTGAACATTCACCAGTTCTAATGAAGGATTATTGACCTGAAACGTTAACCCTGTTTCTCTCCACAGATGCTGCCTGACCCGCTGAGATTTCCAGCATTTTCTGTTTTTATTACAGCCAAAAGTAAAGCCGGTGAACTGCTCATTCATCGCACGCTGTGTGCTGTGCACAAACACCAACTGCATTGACTCCATAACAACAATTACTGTACTTTCGAAGTAATGAATTGCCAAGTATTTAACTCTTCGTGAGAGATGCAAGCCTTTTTTCCCCCTCCACAAGAGAGGCTTTTCTTGAGCACATGTCAACGTACAATTCGTTTTTCCAGTTCATAGCACATTTTTAAACCGGCGTATTAATTTCACAATAATTGAAGATAGTTAAAGTTTTAATCCTTTATTCAAACTTACCACAGCGCAGCGAGCAGTAGTCTAAGCAATGGCTCACTGAAGTAATCCTATCGACTCAGGAGGTGATTATAGTGCTGAGCACAGCAGGAGCGGGACTCAAGATTCAGTTGTAAATAGTTATTAAATGTCCCGTCAGAAAGAAAGCTCTGAACTCTGCCCTGCCATAAATAGCCCATGATGCTCGGTCTCTGAAGGTTATGGATCCTGCCCTGCCATAAATAGTCAATGATGTTGGGTTGCTAAAGACTATGGATCCTGCCCTGCCATAAATAGTCGATGATGCTCTTTCTTTCAGGGGGTGTGGCAAATAATGTTTGAAGTGATGATGCTTTGAAGGGTATTGAAAGGGTAGAAGGTCAGTAACCAGAGGACACAGATTTCAGATCATTGGCCAACGAACCAAAGGGAAGATCATGGAATGATGCAGCCAGAAACAGGCCATTCGGCCCATCATGCCTGTGCTGGCTCTTTTAAAGAACTATCCGATTAGTCCCTTGCACCGGCTCTTTTCCCCTTTGAGTATTTGTCCAGTTCCCATTTGAAAGTTACTATTGGATCTGCTTCTAGCCCCCTTTCAGGCAGCGCATTCCAGATCACAACAATTCATTGCATAAAAAATAGTTTGCCTCATCACCCCTCTGGTTCTTTTGCCAATTACCTTAAACCTGTGTCCTTTGGTTCCACTAGAAACCGTTTCTCTTTATTTACTTGATCAAAACCGCTCAAAATTTTGAACACCTCTATTAAATCGCTCCTTAATTTTCTCTGCTCTACGGAGAACAACCCCAGTTTGTCTGGTCTCTCCATGTAACTGAAGTCCCTCATCCCTGGTACCATTCCAGTAAATCTCCTCGACACCTTCCCCAAGTCTCTTCCCAAAGTATGGTGCCCAGAATTGAACATCATACTCCAGCTGAGGCTGCAGTTACGGGGGGAGAAATTGCACCATTTGGGGCGTTAAATGTTAAACGTTTGAAAAATTAGCTCCAGTCTCTCATGTTTTCAAACATTTTTCAAAATTGGCGTTTGCGCTCCAGGAAGGAAAGGGAACGCGAAATCAAATCGCTCCACTTCCTTCCTGGAGCGCAAGAGGCAGCAGGCAGGGCGGTAGGTGTGCAGCGATGCACACTCGGACACTTGGCCGTGCAGCACTGCCGCATTGGAAGGTTCCTTCCCTCCCTTATCGCTGCAGGCTCTGCAAAAGACTTGCCTTCTCCCCGACGGCAGCTGCGATCCAGCCCGATCAGACTGATGCACTGCAGCAGAGTGCCGGGCTGATCGATCGCGGGTCGCAAACAAGGTACAAAATTGGAAAGAGAGTTTTGAATTTTTTTGAACTTACTCACCTCGACCACCTCGCCTTTAAGCATCGCCCCCGAAACGCCCGACCTCCTGATCAACGCCTCATGCAGCTGTCGGTGTTTTCACCCAGCCATGGTGCAGGGGGGCGGAACACAAGTTCGGGTCCGGGAACGCTACCACACGGCAATGTCACAATCTCCGGGCGAAGGAGATCAAGCGCAATGCCTTACCGTCGCCACAAAGCTCCCGCCAAATTTAGCGGGGGTCACTGATCTCACCGTGCCCAGTCACAACTCCATTTGTGCCCCATTATCGCCCCCCCCTGGGGCATTAACAGGAGGTGCACAGGAGTCCAATTTCGCCCCCATAAAGTTATACCAAAACTTCTTTTACTTTATGCTTCTATTGATGAAGCCAAGGATCCTGTATGCTTTCGAACAGCCTTATCAACTGGACCTGTACAAAGATTGTGTATCTATACCCCTAGATCTCTCTGTTCCTGTACACCCTTTAAAATTGTACCATTCCGTTTATATTGCCTCTCTTCATTCTTCCTTCCAAACGGCATCACTTTGACCTTCTCGAGATGAAATTTCATCTGCTTTGTGTCTGCCCATTTCAACAATCTGTCTATGCCTTCCTGAAGTGTGCTACTATCTTCTTCGCTGTTTGCTACATTTCTGAATTTTGTGTCATCTGCAAAGTCCAGGTATTTAATATATATCAAAATTTGCAGCGGTCCGACTACCGACCCCTGGGGAACACCACTGTATCACTCCAGTCTGAAAAATAACCCTTCAACTGCTACTCTCTGCTCTGTCCCTTGGTGAGGGAGCATCAGCACCAGCAGCGGGGATAGAAGCAGCGGGCAGCCAGGCCCCACAGGGAACCAGGCCCCACAGCGAGCAGCTAAGAGAGGGCGACAAAGGCAAAGAGGGCGACAACATTTGACGTCAAAGGAAAGCCGGGGACTGGTGGGGGAGAAATGGGTTTTTGTTCGTGGGACACTGGCACCAGTACTGGGGTAAGAGGGAGCTGTTTCGTTTGGACCAGGGTCCTGGCAAATCAAATAACTACAGCTTTAAACTAACTAGTCGTGGGGGGGAGGGTTCAGGTGAGCAGGAATTTAATAAGTTAAAGAGCAAGGAGAACGCAATAGAGCAGGGTAGCACTGGGGGAAATGATAACCAGAGCGTGACAGGAAAGGACAGAATGTATAAACATAAAAGTGTATCAGAAAGTGGGGTCAAAGCAGAGAAAACTGGTAAAAAAAAACAAATTTAATAGCTCTTTATCTGAATGCACGCAGCATTCGTAACAAAATAGATGAGTTAATGGTACAAATAAATGTAAATGGGTATGATCTGAGAGCCATTACAGAGACGTGGTTGCAAGGTGTCCAAGGCTGGGAACTAAATATTATGGGGTATTTGACAATTCGGAAGGACAGACAGAAAGGAAAAGGAGGTGGGGTAGCTCTGTTAATAAAGGATGAGATCAGTGCAATAGTAAGAAATGGTATTGACTCAGAAGATCAAGATGTACAATCAGTTTGGGTGGAGATAAGGAATGGTGGGCAAAGTCTATAGGCCCCCTAACAGTAGCTACACTGTTGGACAGAGTATAAATCAAGAAATAATGGAGGCTTGTAAAAAAGGAACGGCAATAATCAAAGGCGATTTTAATTTTCATATTGATTGGACAAATCAAATTGGCCAGGGTTGCCTTGAGGAAGAGTTCATGGAGTGTATCCGGGAGAATTTCCTTGAACAGTACATTGCTGAACCAACCAGGGAGCAGGTTATCTTAGATCTGGTACTATGTAATGAGGCAGGGTTAATAAATGATCTCATAGTAAAGGATCCTCTAGGAAAGAGTGACCATAACATGGCTGAGTTTCAAATTCAGTTGGAGGATGAGAAAGTTGGATCTCAAACCAGTGTCCTAAGCTTAAATAAAGTAAACTACGAAGGTATTAAGGCAGAGTTAGCTAAAGTGGACTGGGAAAATAGATTAAAGTGTGGGACGGTTGATGAGCAGTGGCGGACATTGAAGGAGATTTTTCATAACTCTCATAAAAATATATCCCAATGAGAAGAAAAGACTTTAAGTGAAGGGAGAATCATCTGTGGTTAACTAAGGAAGTAAAGGATGTCGTCAAATTGAAAACAATGGCGTACAAAGTGACCAAGATTAGTGGGAGGCCAGAGGATTGGGAAACTTTTAAAAACCAGAAAAGAACTAAAAAAATAATAAAGAGAGGGAAGATAGATTATGAAAGTAAATTAGCAAGAATTATAAAAACAGATAGTAAGAGTTTCTACAGGTATATAAAAAGGAAGAGAGAGGCTAAGGTAAAAGTTGGTCCCTTAGGGAATTAATAATGGGGAACAGGGAAATGGCAGGGACTTTGAACAAATATTTTGGATCGATCTTCACGGTAGAAGACACTAAAGGCATCCCAATAGTGGATAATCAAGGGGCTATAGAGAGGGAGAAACTTAAAACTATCACTATCACTAAAGAAGTAGTACTCAGTAAAATAATGGGACTAAAGGTGGACAAGTCCCCTGGACCTGATGGCTTGCATCCTAGGATCTTAAAAGAAGTGGCTGCAGAGATAGTGGATGCCTTGGTGGTAATCTACCAAATTCCCTGGATTCTGGGGAGGTCCCAGCGGATTGGAAAACCGCAAATGTTACGCCCCTATTTAAAAAAGGAGGCAGACAGAAAGCAGGAAACAATAGACCAGTTAGCCTTATATCTGTCGTTGGGAAAATGCTGGAGTGCATTATTAAGGAAGCATTAGCAGGACATTTGGAAAAGCATCATTCAGTCAAGGAGAGTCAGCATGGTTTTATGAAAGGGAAATCATGTTTGACAAATTTGCTGGAGTTCTTTGAGGATGGATAGGGGTGAACAATAATGGTAGAGTGAGGGACATGCCGGGTCATGAGGTTACAGATTGTGGTGGAATACAATTCTGTTGCTGCTGAAAGTCCACAGGACCTCATGGATGCCCAGTTTTGAGCTGCTATTCCATTTAGCACAGTGGTAGTGCAACTCAACATGATGGATGGTGTCCTCAGTGTGAAGACGGGACTTCGTCTCCACAGTGACTATGCGGTGGTCGCTGCTCCCAATGCTGTCCTGGACAGATGCATCTGCTACAGGTAGATTGGTGCTGAAGAGATCAAGTAAGTTTTATTCATGTTGGTTCTCTCACCACCTGCTGCAGGCCCAGTCTGGCATCTATGTCCTTCAGGGCTCGGCCAGCTCAGTCAGAAGTGGTACCATTGAGCCATTCTTGGTGATGGTCATTGAAGTCCCCCACCCAGAGTACATTCTGTGCCCTTACTACCCTCAGTGCTTCTTCCAAGTGGTATTCAACATGGAGGAGTACTGATTCAGCAGCTGAGGGCGGGCGCTAGGTGGTAATCAGTAGGAGGTTTCCTTGCCCATGCTTGACCTGATACCATGATAAAAACATAGAAACATAGAAAATAGGTGCAGGAGTAGGCCATTCGGCCCTTCGAGCCTGCACCACCATTTAGTAAGATCATGGTTGATCATTCCCTCAGTACTTCATAGAGACCAGAGACATTTTTGAGGACACCCAGGACCACTCCCTACCAACTGTATACCACTGTATCGCCACCTCAGATGGGTCTGTCCTGCCGGTGGGACAGGACGTACCCAGGGATGGTGATGGAAGAGTCTGGGACATTGGCTGAAAGGTACGATTCTGTTGCTTGACTTGTCTGTGGGACAGCTCTCCCAATTTTAGCACAAGTCACCAGATGTCGGCTGGGCTGGGTATGCCGTTGTCGTGTCTGTCGCCGGGTGGTCCATCCAGTTTTATTCTCATTATTGTTTTCCGTAGCAGTTGTGTACAATGGAGTGGCTTGCTAGGCCATTTCAGAGGGCAGTTAAGAGTCAACCACATTGCTGTGGGTCTGGAGTCACATATAGGCCAGACTGGATAAGGACGGCAGATTTCCTTCCTGAGGTGTGGTGTCCAGATGGGGTCTGACCAAGGCTCTGTACAACTGAAGCATCACTTCCTCCCTGTTGTATTCCAGCCCCTTTGAGCTAAAGGCCAACATTCTATTAGTCTTTTTGATTACTTTTTGTAGCTCTGCACTAGCTTTTAGTAATTTATGTACATGGACACTAAAATCCCTTTGCTTTTCTACAGTTCCTAGTTTCTCCCTATTAATATTCCAATTTGTCTTTCTTGTGTCCAAAGTGGAGCACCTCACAATTTGCCCACACTGAACTCCATTTGCCACAGATTTGCTTACTCACCTAATCTGTCTATATCCCACTCGTTTCTTTTTGCTCACATCTGCATTACTTTCTGTACCTCTTCGCGTAAAGTCATCTGCCAACTTGGATATCCAGATCTCTATAACCTTCATCCAAGTCATTGATATGGTGAAAAGCTGAGGCCCCCTGAAGTGGGGCTTTGGAGCTCTGCTATAATTAAAGGGCTAAGAATGGGTCATGAGACTCAAATGAGTCAGTGGTCAGCTTTTTAGGTGACTAAATGGGCAGTTGAGATAACGTTAGGAATAACAAGTTGACTTTGCAATGACCAACGGATGTAAGCTGTGTGACTTGGAGATTGAACCACAGGGGGCCGAGGAGGGCAGGAAAGCAGAACAATGGGGCAGAAGTGAATTGTCAACAAGATACCATCTGGCCTGAGCAAAGGTCATAGTAGCAACAACTCAAAAAGGAGTTAGATGAGGTCCTTACTACTCGGGGGATCAAGGGGTATGGCGAGAAAGCAGGAATGGGGTACTGAAGTTGAATGTTCAGCCATGAACTCATTGAATGGCAGTGCAGGCTAGAAGGGCCAAATGGCCTACTCCTGCACCTATTTTCTATGTTTCTATGTTTCTATCACATCAGTCATACGCTTCTTCAAAAATGGAGGTGGTACCTTAATATTACGCGAGCCAGGCATAAAACATAGGTGAGTGATTATAGAAACATAGAAACATAGAAAATAGGTGCAGGAGTAGGCCATTCAGCCCTTCGAGCCTGCACCACCATTCAATAAGATCATGGCTGATCATTCACCTCAGTACCCCTTTCATGCTTTCTCTCCATACCCCTTGATCCCTTTAGCCATAAGGGCCATATCTAACTCCCTTTTGAATATATCTAACGAACTGGCCTCATTCTGTGGTGTGGAAGGGAGGTAACCAATCAGCCACCGTGCACACGGGCTTTAGACTAATCAAATTGTGCCAAGGGATCGTGCACAAGGCTGACTTGCATCATTAAGTGTATAAAAGATTACTTGGAACTTTGTATCATCGGAGAAGTCTGGCTACAGACAGAGAGCAGATGGTCTCCCCACCAGTGCAAATACTTGAATCTTCGAACCCAGACCCTGACATTGAGTGTTTATTTTAAATACGCCACTACACCGCCCCCACCTCCCTCCCCCCCTCATCCCCTCCCCGCCCCAGGAAAGATCCCTGGGGAATACCACTTGTCAGCATCCTGCTAATCAAGGTACGCTCCTTTTGTCCCTACGTTCTGCCTGTAAACTCTCACCCAGCTACCCAACAAGCACATAGTGATGGAGACATTGAACACAGGCCGCCCATGCCCCTTGCATCCCACATCTCTGCCCAGCCCACGTGGACCCGAGACTAACTGTAGCACTCTACATCTACCCTGGCTGGGATCGGCTAACTCAGCACAGACCAGAGGTTGGGCCCGGGACGTCCTGGATTGTATGGCTAGGTGCCGCACTAGTTGCTGCATCTACCGTTGAATCAGGGAATGGAGTGGGGTGACTGGAATTTAAAGGATCATTTAAAGAAACTGCACTCCCGGTGTGGAGCTTTGTCCTCAGGGAGCACAGAGCAGGAATCCCGACCTGCACGCCACACAATTTACTATACTTACTGGGAGGTCAGACTGCACTGCCTGTGATTTTCCATCCAAACTCGGAATTTGGTGTGAATTTCCCGTGATTTTCCGTCTATACTGGGATTCCCCATATGGGCAGAAATTCATTCGGTGTGCGCTCCCCATGATTTTCTGTCCATCACAAGAGTAAGGAAGTCTTGCTACAATTGTACAGGGTTCCGGTGAGACCACACCTGGAGTACCATGCACAGTTTTGGTCTCCTTATTTAAGGAAGGATATATTTGCCTTAGAGGCTGTGCAACAAAGGTTCACTAGATTGATCCCTGGGATTAGAGGGTTGTCCTATGAGGAGAGATTGAGTAGATTGGGTCTATGCTCTCTGGAGTACAGAAGAATGAGAGGAGATCTTACTGAAACATTTAAGATTCTGAGGGTGATTGACAGGGTAGATGCTGAGAGGTTGTTTCCCCTGGCTGGAGAGTCTAGAACTATGGAGCATAGTCTCAGAATAAGGGGTCAGCTTTTTAAAGCTGAGATGAGGAAGAATTTCTTGACTCGGAGGGTTGTGAATCTTTAGAATTCTCGACCACAAAGTGCAGTGGATGTGGAGTCTCTGAATATATTCAAGGCTGAGATCGATAGATTTTTGAACTCCAGAGGAATTAAAGGATATGGAGATATAGGGCAGGAATTTGGAGTTTAGGTCAAAGGTCAGCCACCATCTTATTGAATGGCAGAGCAGGCTCCAAAGGCTGTGTGGCATCCTCCTGCTCCCAATTCTTATGTTTCTAAGTTTTTAATCGTGCATGGTATCCATTGGGAGCGTGCGCTAAATTCATGATATGCGCTCCTAATGGGCAAGGCTTTGCGCTGGCAGTGCGATTTCATAAAATGACTCCTTTGGTCGTTGTGTAAAGTATTTTTTGGGGGGGAAACGAGGGTTGTGGGATTGTAAATGCACGAGAATTATTGAACTAGATCGGTGTGAAGAATACCGTGTGTTATAAATAGAAAATTTGAGCTTGGCGTAGTGGGATATGATAAAATAATTTGCATTTTGGCGTTGCAGATGCACAACTAATGAACCCAAAAGGTCAAACCACTCTCACAACTAACAAAATCAGCTAAGTCCTTTATCGGTTGCTATGCAGTTTAGGAATTTCTGGTTATGTTATCATGATATGCTTTTGCAATGTTAATATTTTTAATTGGAACATAATCATCAAAATGCCCATATTCTCACTGGTTGTTGACTATTCAACACTCAGTGAGCTCAAAATCCCAGTCTGGACTGACAAAAGATCAGTTTGAACCTGTTAGTATAGATACACAAAAGATCAGTTTGAACCTGTTGGTGTAGATACACAAAAGATCAGTTTGAACCTGTTGGTGTAGATACTGAACAGAGTTACACTGAATTACATATAATTTACAGCACAGAACAGGCCAATCAGCCCCACTTGCCTATGCTGGTGTTTATGCTCCACACAAGCCTCCTCCCACCCTATTACATCTAACTCTATCAGCATAGCTTTCTTTTCCTTTCTCTTTCATGTACTTATCTAACTCCCCTTAAATGTATCTGCACTATTTGCCTCAACTACTCCTTGTGGTAGCCAGTTCCACATTCTCACCACTCTTTAGGTAAAGAAGTTTCTCCTGAATTCCTTATTGGCCTAAAATCCCAGCCTCCCCGGGTCTGTACGGAGTGTGTACGGTCCCGGGAAGGCATCGCAAAAGCCGTTTTTCAGCCCACAATGCACATGCGCTGTAAATTGGCTTTTCCGATCGGTCAAGCTCCAGTGACAGATCCTCCAGGTCTTGACAGCCAGGACATTCGCATGGGCAAGATTGCGGTATTTACCCATATCTTGCCCAGCGGACATCCTGAAAACTCTTGCGCCTGATAAAAACAGGCACATCGCCTACTTTTACAGGCATAAGAGTCTTAAAGCATACAAAAACATAACAAAATAAAATTAAAAAACACATTTTATTGTTAAAAACCCGGTAAGTTTATTTTAAACCATAATTAAAAAAACTGTTTTTTTAAATCATAAAAATATATTTTTTTATAAGACATTAATAACTTTAATTTAAATGAATCTTAAATATGTGATGTATTTTTTCTATTTTTTATTAGTGTTTTGAGTGTTTGGGGGCTGTTTCTCAATCATAATACAGAGTTCCCATTAATATGAATGAGAAAATACTGTACCTTGATTGGCGCCCAGAGCCATGTGACTGCAGCTCCTGCCCTGCGGACGTCCCAACGTGCTCGCGCTGCGATGTGCAGTCAGGGGCGGCCTCAGGATCGGGATCTCTCGTGGGCGTGGCAGGAACAGGTAAGTGTGCTCCTTTTTTCCCTTGTTCAGTCATTCGCCCGCGGGAAGACCTCGCCCGGGATTTCTAGGCCATTGGATTTATTAGTGACTATCTTATATTTATAAACCTTAGTTTTGGATTCCCCTCCACTAGTGGGAACAGTCCAGGAGCAGGATGTTGCGATAGTTGAGAGAGAGCAGGGAGCTCTCCTCGGCTCCTGACCAATGCTTCATCCTGAAACAACACCACCAAAAATAGAATAATTGGTCATTTGTCTGCTCAGATGCAAAGTGGATGACCTCATTTCCCATGTGTCTGAGAAAAGTAATCATGTGCTATATAAATGCTACTGTTTCATTTTCCTTCGTGAGCACAAACAAGTGTCCCCGTGCGCTTAGGAATCGAACAGGAGGAGGCCATTCAGCCTGTCGAGCTGGTTGCACCATTCAATTTCATTGCTGATCTGTACCTTAACTCCCATCTACCCACCTTGATTCCACCCTTGCCTAACAAAAACACACGATTCTTGGTTTCAGAATTTTCAATTGACCCACAGCCTCAGTGGCTTTTTGGGGGAGAGAATTCCAGCACACGTGCTCTCACAGTCCGCCATCATTTCCACGTTCAACACCCTGTTCCATATTCTTAAGAGAATGGCCTTCTGTGCCTTATGAAAGTAAAACACTTCAGGTTTAGTTTTTTTCAACTGCTCCACATGTTTAAGAAAGAGACAGCTCCCAATAAATACGCAACAGCATGGCAGAGTTTGTATTTCCACCACAGACTGCTCCTTTCTGTTCAATCCATTTCTCCACCGTCCGAACCACATCTCAAGCTCATCTGCTTTCTTTGCATCTCCAAGATCCTCTCGCTCTGCTGAAAGTCTCTAAGACCCTTGTGACCAATTTGGTTGGGCAGGCTCTGTTCGTCGGGGACGTGAGTGCAACGCACTGAATGGGCACTGGAGGGGCACTGGAGGGGCATTGGAGGGGCACTGAATGGGCACTGGAGGAGCACTGGAGGGGCATTGGAGGGGCACTGGAGGGGCACTGGAGGGGCACTGAATGGGCACTGGAGGGGCATTGGAGGGGCACTGGAGGGGCATTGGAGGGGCACTGGAGGGGCACTGAATGGGCACTGGAGGGGCATTGGAGGGGCATTGGAGGGGCATTGGAGGGGCACTGGAGGTGAGGTAACGCCGGGATCTCCAGTTGCCCATCGGCTGCGTATTGAGGGGCACCTTCAGGCACAGTTAGGTGTGCAGGACTGGTGCAGACATGCTTTCAGCTGACAGCAAGTTCAGGTGGTGACTGATTAAAGTAATATGGGACAAGAGGAGACAACTGTGTAATATTTGTTCTCGACTGGAACTGAGGGTCTTGCAAAATAATAAGTGACTGAGTTACCTGCGCAATAATAATTTTTGCAGATTTTTTAATGTTAGCTTGGACCGGTTGCTACTCTTCTTACCTCTAGATCAGAAGGTTGTGGGGTTGATTCCCACATTGGGTCTGAGCGCACAATCTGCAGCACTGAGAGAACACTGAGTTCTCGGATGCGCCATATTGAAAATGGGGCGCTAAGTTTAAATCCCGTGAGCCTGTTCAGATCCCATACAATTTGAAGAGCAGTGACTTCTCTCATTGTCCTGGCCAACATTCATTGACCGACAAAAGCCACCAAAAAAGCAGATTAGCTGGCCGTTCATCTCACCGCTGTTTGCAGGCCACTCTTGTGCCCTGTTGTGCCAACATAACAAACCACTGAGCTCTAAAAGCAATTTCATTAAGTGAATAGCTTAAAGATGTTTTGATATGTTAAGTACTATTTTCATTTTAATGCGTAAGCTGGAAGATAATATCTATACCTATATAACCATGCTAACATGCTTTGAAAGGCTTCTACATTGACCCTGCATTGACTGCATGTGAATGGAGGGTTGTACGACTATTAGAATTTCAAGACTACAACTGCATGTCTCCGGTGACTGATGTCCGGAATGGCTCCCAGCAAGCTTCCTGCTGAGGCAATGGCTCAATTGCTCCTGTTATTCTAATCTATTTAAGCCTAATACAAAACACAAATTAATCATGAAATATTTGAAGTAGAGTTGGCGGAGATGTAACTGAACGTACTTGCTGACTCTAAATGAATCATCTTTCTCTATTTGTCATGCACTTTGCACAATAAAACCAACTCGTGGGGTCGTGGTATCTTTTGACAATTTGACAGCAAATTATTCATTTACTGTATTAATAGGTGCATTATTACAATGCTCCACCACATGGAAATATCTCAAAGTGGTTCATGCAACTTGCATTTCTATGGAGGTCTTCATCTGCAGGAAGACATCTCAAACGGTTAACACTAGGTGAAACAACGGATGCAGAGCAGGAGGGGAACATGGGGTACAAATATTGTACGGTTTATGGTACTGGATTAGCAAGCCACAGTTTGCGAGTCCAAGCCCAACCAGGGAAAATTATGAAAATTAATTCATTAAATCTCAGTTTCTGGCCACGCACCAGGGAAATCATGAAAGCTGCTGGATTGACGTAAACCCCAAATGGTTCACTAATACCATGCAGTCCCAACACGATGGGGTTGAGTCTTAAAACCATCTGAAGCAGCCGAGCACCAATCAGTTGTAAAAGCAATTGCTATGAAACGGGATGAAGGCCCTCCATCACCACCTCAGGTCAATAAACGGCCGCAACGTTTTTTTACAAGAGGAGTGGGGTGAGGGGAAAACAAACGGAATGGGCAAAGAGAAAGGTCTTGAAGAGGTTTTCAAAAGCAGGGAGGGGGACGACCAGGTGCAAAGAACTGGGTGGAAAGTCCCAGAGGACAGGAGTGTATTGGCTGAACAAGTGGCCACCAATGGTTAATGATGAGGGGAAGCCTGGTGTTGGAGGAACAGTGGGAGTGTGTAGGGACATGAGGCATGACTGTCATTATATAGGGACATATGGGGGCACATGTAAACTGGAATGAGATACTGTGCGATGCTGAACACTGTACTGTTTATCTTCTTCTGCCACTTTAGTGAACACTGGTGTCATGAGGTTTCTCCTGGATAGATTTCAAATCCATTAGTATGTACTGCCTCACAGGCAATGTCTGCTTCATTCACTCCATTCTACTGCTAAGTTCAAACAGGAAATGGATTGAAGCCAAGAACACATTTATTGTTATCCAAGACTAGTAGAAACATTATATAAAGGACTGCGAAGCCAGTGGCTCCAGTACTTTTGGAAAAAAATGTAGATGAAGGTCCAAGGCCTGAAAATGCAGGACATCCACATAGCTGAGAAAAGATAGCATAGAAGATAGATAGAACTTGCATTTATATAGCACCTTTCATGGCCCTAGGACATCCCAAAGTGGCTCACATAAGAACATAAGGAGCAGGAGTAGGCCATTTGGCCCTTTGAGCTTGCTCTGCCATTCAGTAAGACCATGGCGGATCTTCTACATCCACTCTAACTTCCCGCATTATCCCCATATTCCTTGATTCCCTTAATATCCAAATATCTATCGATCTCTGTCTTATATATACCCAACGACTGAGTATTCACAGCCCTCGGGGGTAGAGAATTCCAAAGATTCACAACCCTCTGAGTGAAGAAGTATTTCCTCATCTCGGTCCTAAATGGCCGACCCTTTATTCTGAGACCGTGATCCCTAGTTCTAGACTCCCCAGCCAGGGGAAACGTCCTCCCAGCATCTAACCTGTCAAGCCTTGTAAGAATGTTATATATTTTAATGAGATCACCCCTTATTCTTCTAAATTCTAGGGAATATAGGCCCGAGTCTGCTCAAGCTCTCCTCATAGGACAATCCCCCCCCCCCATCCCAGGAACCAGCCTAGTGAACCTTCATTGCACTTCCTCTAAGGCAAGAATGTCTTTCCTTAGGGAAGGAGACCAAGGAGCCGAAATTGCCCTTTTCGTTAAGGCCTGTTACCCCCGAAAACCAACGGCCACGCTGCAGACTGGAGTGGCCACTGATAGCCCAATTGCCCTCCTGAGTTTTCCTGGTGGTGCCCCAATCTCCCCATTACTGCTCCACTGCTGCTGATTCATGTTAAGCACATCATCACCGTGTGCATCGCCGATCTAACCACCCCCTCCCGCCCCCCCCCCGACGGCGATATTCCCCTTGAAAAATCTTCATCCGCCCGGCGGTGCCAAAATAAGCTTTCCCCCGGTGATCCAGTGAGGCTGTGGCCTTTTGCAGGGGCAGTTCGGCTTCCCTTAAAGGGGAGGGCCTACTGCTGCCGCCTCCATGTTTATATTTTTGTCGGCCAACTGCTATGTTGGCCCGACAATTATACCCCCAGGTTCGGCCGGGCCGCCAACGGGCAGCCTGGCACCCCCTCTTGGATGCCAGGCCGCTAGCCCAGCCGAAACCCTCCCTGGTGGCCCAAAACACGAAGGCTCTATCCTTTAAGTGAAGGGGAGCGCCGCGGAGACGCAGCGCCGTGATGGCGTCATCGCGGCAGTCACTCCGCACCACCACCAACGTCTGCCCCTCAGGTGTTGCCACCGCCGTCTATCCGCACCCCCCCCCCCCTCTCATGTACTCACCGCCCCCATTAAAAGCGACTTCGGGGTCCGAATTAAAAAAAAACAACAACAGCAGAATTTCACTCAAGAGGTGACCTCAACCTTAGCTGCAGTAAAGACCATTGAAACGGGATGCGTGCGTCCAGTTTCTGGCGGGGGAGGGGCAATTTCTGCTCCCTTTACTCTTATACTCCAATCCTTTTGTTATAAAGGCTAACATTTCCTAATTTCTTGCTGTACCTGCAGGTTAACTTTCAGTGATTTGTGTACAAGGACAACCAGGTTCCATTTGTATATTCCATTTCCCAATCTCGTACCATTTAAAAAATATTTTGCTTTTCTATTGTCATTACAACAGTGACTACACTCCAAATCTATCCTTGCCACTGGACCAAGGCCTAGCTCTGTCGAGCCCGTGGGGTGGCTGATGTGCAACGGTCACCACACGTTAAAAAAATCCGCGCACAGGCATCTTCCACCCCTTCAAATGGAGTTCAGGACTGGAACATCGGGCCCTTCATTGAAACATCTGTGAACTCATGTGGAAGCAAGTCATCCTCGTTCGAGGGACCGCCGATGATGACACTCCAAAAGTACTTCATTATCTGCAAAGCGCTTTGAGATGTCCGGTGCTCGTGATAGGTGCTATATTAATGCAAGTCTTTCTTTCTTTTGTTCCTCTCAAAGTGGATAACTTCACGTTTCCCCACATTATATTCCATCTGCCATTAACCTGTCCATATCCCTCTGTAGCCTCACACATGAGTCGTAGCCACTTGAGTGAAGTACTATCGTGTGGCTGGTATCTGTGGAACACTAGCATGGTTCAGTGGTCGCAGGAAAGAACGGGGGGGGGGGGGAGAATATTGCAGAGTGACAAAATAGACAAGTTAAATCAATCACGATTAAGGCATGTGGAATTTGGGTTGTAAAGGGCTGCACAAAGTGTTAAAAGGGTTCGATAGGGTCAATGTAAAGAAGATGTTTCCACTTGTGGGGGAGTTCAAATCTGGGGCCAGAAACTTCTTTGCAGTGGGAATTGTAAGGATCGGGAACGCACTACCACATGGAGTAGTTGATCCCAATAGCATAGAGCCATTTAAAGGAAAGCTTGATAAACACGAAAGACAAAGGAAGAAAAGGATATGTTGATGGGATTAGATGAAGAGGGGTGTGAGGAGCCTCGTGTGGAGCATAAACAGTGGCTTACACCAGCTGGGCCGAATGGCCTGTTTCTGTGCCGGAGATTCTAAGTAATTCGATGCAAATCCAGCCTTCCACCTGGGTACTAGTCAGTATCTGAGGCGTGATCTGCCAGGCACGACCTGAACCTAACCATATTTCAGCTCTTTATCATAGCCCAGCTGTGCCCCCCAGAATCAAGGGCAACAATCCAGCTACTGGCCCGGAGTCTGCGCACAGCACCGATACTGTGGTATAACCATTGCACTGTACTAAGTGATCCTTATACCTCTTCATCTCTTGAACTCTATGCCACTATTTATAAAACCTAACATGCTACTGGCCCTTGTTACAGCCTTATCCACCTCCACTCACCCTCTCTGTTCATCCACACCCTTCAGCATCTTTCCATCGAGTGTATGCTCCCAATCCTTGGGTTCCTCCTAAAATAGATTACCTCTCACTTCTTTGCATTAAATTGAATCTGCCACCTTACCTCTCTGTGCATTCTGCTAAACCGACGACATTTTCCTTAAGTCTACTCACAATTCTCCTTGCTGTTTGTCAAGCACCTTTTCTGTGTTGTCAGCGAGTTTCAAGATCGCCCTCTCTGCCAGAGTTCACATTTTATATTGATAAAAAAGAGAAAGACTTGCAATTTTCCACTGCCTTTCAGGACTGCAGGGCGTCCCAAAGTGCATTACAGCCAATGAAGTGTAGTCAGCCAACTTGTGCACAGCAAGCTCCCACAAGCACATCAATGTGATAATGACCAGGCTATCTGTTTTTTTGTGCTGTTGGTTGTGGGATAAATATTGGCCAGGGCACCGGGTACAACTCCCCTGCTCTTCTTCGAAATAGTGCCACAGGATCTTTTATGTCCACCTGAGGGGGCAGACAAGGACTCGGTTTAAAATCTCATCTGAAAGACAGTGCAGTGCTTCCAGTGTCAGCCTAGATTTTGAGCTCAAATCTCTGGAGAGGGACTTGAACTCACAACCTTCTGAACTAGAAGCAAGGGTGCTACCCACTGAGCCAATAATGGCACACAACACAAGGTAGACCCAGCACTTACACCTGGAGTACATCACTTCCAACTCTTTTCAAATATTCATTAGCTGTAAAGAACTTTGAGACATACTGAGGTCATCAAAGGCGCTATATAAATCCAAGCCTTTTTTAATTCATTCCGGGATTTGGGCGTCGCTGGCAAGGGCAGCATTTATTGCCCAACACTAATTGCACTTGAGAAGGTGGTGGTGAACCGCCTTCTTGAACCGCTGCAGTCCGTGTGGTGAAGGTATTCCCACAGTGCTGTTAGGTAGGGAGTTCCAGGATTTTGACCCAGCAACGATGATGGAACGGCGATATATTTCCAAGTCAGGATGGTGTGTAACTTGGAGGGGAACTTGCAGATGATGGTGTTCCCATGCGCCTGCTGCCCTTGTCCTTCTAGGTGGTAGAGGTCGCGGGTTTAGGAGGTGCTGTCGAAGTAGCCGTGGCGTGTTGCTGCAGTGCATCTTGTAGATGGTACACACCGCAGCCACGGTGCGCCGGTGGTGGAGGTAGTGAATGTTTAAGGTGGTAGATGGGATGCCAATCAAGCGGCTGCATTGTCCTGGATGGTGTCGAGCTTCTTGAATGTTGTTGGAACTGCACTCATCCAGGCAAGTGGAGAGTATTCCATCACACTCCTGATTTGTGCCTTGTAGATGGTGGGAAGCCTTTGGGGAGCCAGGAGGTGAGTCACTTGCTGCAGAATACCCAGCCTCTGACCTGCTCTTGTTGCCACTGTATTTATGTGGCCGGTCCAGTTAAGTTTCTGGTCAATGGTAACCCCCGGGATGTTGATGGTGGGGGATTCGGCGATGGTCATGCCATTAAATATCAAGGGGCGGTGGTTAGACTCTCGCTTGTTGAAGATGGTCATTGCCTGGCACTTGTGTGGTGCGAGTGTTACTTGCCACTTATTAGGCCAAGCCTGTTTCTTTTAAAGCTCAGCAACAGCCAACAAGCAACTTTCGAGCCATGCTGCTACACCTCCTCATATTGAATTCCTGAGTATTTGTAACACGCTCCCAGTGGGAGAACTTATCGAACGCTTTCTGAAAATCCATATTGCATTACCTCGGCTGCACTCCTTGTATCAGTCACTGTTTCAAAAACCTCTATTAAAGGTGTCAAGCCTGGCCTGTGAAAGTCACAGCTGACTGTCCCTGATGGTGACATTTGTTTCTAAATGATTCGAGTTTCATCTTGTATTATGGATTTTTAGAGCCCAGTAATCCTGCTCTTTCTTGGGGCAGATTGTCAGGCTCAGTACAGTTGGAGGCACCGGGGGTGGGACAGGGATAATGGGGAGCTGAAGCAGTGTTCTGAAGGTCCACTCCACTGCACTTCGGACCTCGGAGCAGAATCTGGTTCGGCCTGATTTCCAACCCTTCGAATAATCCACTGCAAATTCCGACCAAGCCAGGGAGGAAGGGTATAGACCGAGTACTTACATGCCAGATGGGCAAACTATTGGAAACAATTCCGAGGGAAAGTATAAGTCGTCATTTAGAAAAGTACAGTCAACATGATTTTGTTAAAGGAAGGTCGTGTTCTGACTAATTGATTGAATTTTTTGAGCAAGTAACAACGAGGGCAGTGTATTTGATGTAGTCTACAAGGATTTTAACAAGGCTTTTGACAAGGTCCCACGTGGCAGACTGGTGAGAAAAGTAAATGTCCGAGGGATCCAATGGAAAGTGGCAAGTTGGATCCAAAATTGGCTCAGTGGCAGGAAACAAAGGATGATGTTTGATGGGTGTTTTTGTTACTGGAACGTTATTTCCAGTGGGCTTCCACAGGGATCAGTACTCTGTCCCTTGCTTTTAGTGACTGACATCAATGACTTTGACTTAAATATAGGGGTTATGATTAAGAAGTTTGCAGATGGTGCAAAAGTTGGCTGTGTGATTGATTGATAGTGAGGAAGAAAGCAGTGGAATGCAGGAAGATATCAATGTGGGCAGAAAAGTGGCAAATGGAATACAATCCAGAGATGTGTGAGATAATGGATTTGTGGGGGGCTAACACGGCGAGGGAATACACATTAAATGGCAGGACACTGATACTATTAGGGGGATCAAGGGGTATGGCGAGAAAACAGGAATGGGGTACTGAAGTTGCATGTTCAGCCGTGAACTCATTGAATGGCGGTGCAGGCTCAAAGGGCCGAATGGCCTACTCCTGCACCTATTTTCTATATTTCTATGTTTCTATAAGTGTAGAGGAATAGACTACAGATCCCTGAAGGTAGCAGGACAGGTAGATAAGGTGGTTAAGAATGCATACGGGATACTTGCCTTTATTAGCAGAGGCACAGAATATAAGAGCAGAGAGGCTATGCTTGAACTGTATAAAACACTAGTAAGGCCACAGCCAGAGTACTGCGTACAGATCAAATCACAACACTACAGGAAAGATGTTATTGTACTAGAAAGGGTACAGAGGAGATTTACGAGGATGTTGCCAGGACTGGAGAATTTTAGCTAGGAGGAAAGACTGGATAGGCTGGGTTTGTTTTCTTTGGAACAGTGGAGGCTGAGGGGAGATTTAATTGAAGTGTATAAAATTATGAGGGGTCTAGATAGAGTGGTTAGGAAGGGCCTATTTCCCTTAGCAGAGAGGACAATAACCAGGGGACATAGATTTAAAGTAATTGGTAGATGGATTAGAGGGGAGTTGAGGAAATAAATTTTCACGCAGAGGGTGGTGAGGGTCTGGAACTCACTGCCAGAAAGGAGAGTAGAGGCAGAAACACTCAGCGCATTTAAAAAGTACTTGGATACTCGCTTGAAATGCCGTAATCTACAAGGCTATGGACCAAGAGCTGAAAAGTGGGATTCGGCTGGATAGTTCTTTGTTGGCCGGCACAGACACAATGGGCCGAATGGCCTCCTCTGTGTTGTAAATTTCCATGAGTCAATTATTTTACCTTATCAAATCCCTTAATCAACTTAAAAGCTATTTCTAACAATTGTTCCATGTCCTTCTCGAGTACACCTCAGGGCCGATTCTGGAGGAGGGTGAGTATGGACCAGTAACAGCCCACCGTGTTTGTGTGGAGCCAGGAGGTGCACTTCTGCTGCAATTTCTCAAGCAGCCGCATTAAGAACCACTGGATCCGACTGTTCAGCATCCGGTGCTAATCAGTGGAATATTTGTACCTGAAAATTGTAAATATGGTCCTGCAGAAATTCATCCCAAGGATGCCTTCTATAGCATTTCTAATCTCTGCAAAGGGTCTGACAATTTTCCCATTAACAAAGCTGACTGCCTTCGCAGCCATCCTGCCTTTCAAAGCCGGTCGTTCTGTGTCTTTATTTCATTCGTTCGCTGGCAAGGCCAGCATTTCTTGCCCATCCCTAACTGCCCCTGTGAAGGTGGTGGTGAGCCACCTTCTTGAACCGGCATCGGCCGTGAGGTGAGGGTACTCCCACCGTAACAATTTGGTACAACCGAGTACATTTCAGACAGCATTTAAGAATCGACCACATTGCTGGGTCTGGAGTCACGTATAGGCCAGACCGGGTAAGGATGACAGATTTCCTTCCCTAAAGGACATTATGAGCCAGATGGGTTTTGATGACAATCCAGTAGTTTCATGGTCGCCATTACTGATATCAGCTTTTTATTCCAGATTTTTATTTCGTTAACTGAATTTAAATTCTCCAACTGCTGTGGTAGGATTTGAACTCATGTCTCCAGATGTAATCAAGGAAAGCCAGCACGGATTTGTTGAAGGCAAATCAAGTTTAACAAACTTGATCAAGTTTTTTGCTGAGGTAACAGAGAGTGTTGAGATGCGGTTGATGTGGTGTACATTGATTTCCAAAAGGCCTTTGCTAAAGTGCCACATAATAGGCTTACCAGCAAAGTTGAAGTCCATGGAATAAAAGGGACAGTGGAAGAATGGATACGAAATTGGCTAAGTGACAGGAAACAGAGAGTAGTAGTGAACAGTTGTTTTTCAGACTGGAGGAAGGTATACAGTTGTGTTCCCCAGAAGTCGGCACTAGGACCACTGCTTTTCTTGATATATATTAATGACTTGGACTTGGGTGTTCAAGGCACAATTTCAAGATTTGCAGATGACACAAAACTTGGAAGTATAGTGAACAGTGAGGAGGATAAATCCCCTGGACCTGATGGTTTACATCCTTGGGTCTTAAGAGAAGTAGCGGCATGGATTGTGCGTGCATTGGTTGTAATTTATTGGAGGTCCCAGCAGATTGGAAAACTGCAAATGTAATGCCCCTATTTAAAAAAAGGAGGCAGACAAAAAGCAGGAAACTACAGACCAGTTAGCCTAACATCTGTGGTTGGGAAAATGTTGGAGTCTATTATTAAAGAAGCAGTAGCAGGACATTTGGAAAAGCAAAATTCGGTCAGGCAGAGTCAGCATGTATTTATGAAGGGGAAGTCATGTTTGACAAATTTGCTGGAATTCTTTGAGGATGTAATGAACAGGGTAGATAAAGGGGAACTAGTGGTTGTGGTGTATTTGGACTTCCAGAAGGCATTTGACAAGGTGCCACGTAAAAGGTTACTGCACAAGATAAAAGTTCACGGGGTTGGGGGTAATATATTAGCATGGATAGAGGATTGGCTAACTAACAGAAAACAGAGAATTGGGATAAATGGTCCATTCTCTGGTTGGCAACCAGTAACTAGTGGGGTGCCGCAGGGATCAGTGCTGGACCCCAACTATTTACAATCTATATTAATGACTTAAAAGAAGGGACTGAGCCAAGTTTGCTGATGATACAAAGATGGGAGGAAAAGCAATGTGCGAGGAGGACACAATAAATCTACAAAAGAACATAGACAGGCTGAGTGAGTGGGCAAAAATTTGGCAGATGGAGTATAATGTTGGAAAGTGTGAGGTCATGCACTTTGGCAGAAAAAAAATCAAAGAGCAAGTTATTATTTAAATGGAGAAAGATTGCAAAGTACCACAGTACAGTGGGACCTGGGGGTACTTGTGCATGAAACACATAAGGATAGTATGCAGGTACAGCAAGTGATCAAGAAGGCCAATGGTATCTTGGCCTTTATTGCAAAGGGGATGGAATATAAAAGCAGGGATGTCTTGCTACAGCTATGTAAGGTATTGGCGAGGCCACATCTGGAATACTGCGTGCAGTTTTGGTTTCCATATTTACGAAAGGATATACTTGCTTTGGAAGCAGTTCAGAGAAGGTTCACTAGGGTGATTCCGGGGATGAGGGGGTTGACTTATGAGGAAAGGTTGAGTAGGTTGGGCCTCTACTCATTGGAATTCAGAAGAATGAGAGGTGATCTTATCGAAACGTATAAGATTATGAGGGGGCTTGACAAGGTGGATGCAGAGAGGATGTTTCCACTGATGGGGGAGATTAGAACTAGGAGGCATAATCTTACAATAAGGCGCTGCCCATTTAAAACAGAGATAAGGAGAAATTTCTTCTCTCAGAGATTTGTAAATCTGTGGAATTCGCTGCCTCAGAGAGCTGTGGAAGCTGGGACATTGAATAAATTTAAGACAGAAATAGACAGTATCTTAAATAATAAGGGGATAAGGGGTTATAGGGAGCGGGCGGGGAAGTGGAGCTGAGTCCATGATCAGATCGGCCATGATCTTATTAAATGGCGGAGCAGGCTCGAGGGGCCATATGGCCTACTCCTGCTCTTATTTCTTATAGTCTTGTGATAATGATAGACTTCAAGAAGATATAGACAGGCTGGTGGAATGGGCCGACACGTGGCAGATGCAATTTAATGCAGAAAAGTGTGAAGTGATACATTTTGGTAGAAAGAATGACGAGATGAATTATAAACTAAAGAGTACAATTGTAAAGGGGGTGCATGAATAGAGAGACTTGGAGGTCTATGTTCACAAATCGTTGAAAGTGGCAGGGTAGGTTGAGAAAGTGGTTAAAAAGGCTTACGGGATCCTTGGCTTCAGGAATAGAGGCTTTGGGCTGGACTTTCATGAAGTTTGCGACTGAGTTTTCACCGCGATTTGACCCACCGTGGCGAAAACCAGGTCTCAAAGCCCGGGCGAGCTCCTCGGGTACCTGTTTGCGATGGCGATGGGACATACCCCCTCATAATCTGCAACGATGCAGATTGCGTTAGTGTCGCACTTTCGGCTCTCTCCCGACCCTTACGCCACGCCCAGAAAAGTGACACGTCAAACATGTCGGTGCAACCCTACCAGCAAAGGTAATTATGAAAACCTGCTAAAAAGGTAAGTTTTTTTTTCAGTGATTCGATAGTTAAGGGGGTCTTGTAAATCTTTTTTGAATTTTTGGGGAATTGTTTTCTCCCCCTCCCAAGGCTTCTCTCACAGCGTTCCCGGCACTGGACTAATTTGACGAAACTCGCGTTTTTGCACCGCGATTCCTCATGCAACGTCCCCTGTACCAGGCGCAGATGTGAAACCCCAAAGTTCTGCCTAAAAACGGTAGCACAGCGAAAACAGTAAATTTCACGTATCGCTGAAAAAGAACAGTAAACTAAAAATCCGGCCCATAGAGTACAAAAGTTTGGAAATTATGATGAACCTTTATAAAAGATTGGTTCAGCCTCAACTGGAGTATTGCGTCCAATTCTGGGCACTGCACTGTAGGAAGGATGTGAAGATCTTGGAGAGGGTGCTGAAAGGATTTACGAGAATGGTTCCAGGGATGAGGGCCTTCAGTTATGTGGATAGACTGGAGAAGCTGGGTTTGTCCTCCTTAGAGTAGAGAAGGTTACGAGGAGATTTGACAGAGGTGTTCAAAATCATGAGGGGTCTGGACAGAACAGTAACTGTTCCCATTGGCGGAAGGGTCGAGAACCAGAGGAAACAGATTTAAGGTGATTGTCAAAAGAACCAAAGGCGACATGAGGAGAAACATTTTTTATGCAGCGAGCGGTTCGGAACCGGAATGCACTACCTGAGAGGATAAGAACATAAGAAATAGGAGCAGGAGTAAGTCATATAGCCCCTCGAGCCTGCTCCGCCATTCAATAAGATCATGGACTCAGCTCCACTTCCCCACCCGCCCCCCATAATCCCTTATCCCCTTATCGTTTAAGAAACTGTCTATTTCTGTCTTAAATTTATTCAATGTCCCAGCTTCCACAGCTCTCTGAGGCAGTGAATTCCACAGATTTACAACCCTCTGAGAGAAGAAATTTCTCCTCATCTCGGTTTTAAATGGGCAGCCCCTTATTCTAAGATCATGCCCTCTAGTTCTAGTCTCCCCCATCAGTGGAAACATCCTCTCTGCATCCACCTTGTCAAGCTCCCTCATAATCTTATACGTTTCGATAAGGTCACCTCTCATTCTTCTGAATTCCAAGGATGGTGAAGGCAGACTCGATTTTGGCTTTCATAAGTGAGTTATTTATAAGTACCTGAAAGAAAAATCTTTTGCAGGGCTACGGGGTAAGAGCGGGGAAGTGGGACTAGCTAAAGTGCTCTTGCAGAGAGCCGGCACGGGCTCGATGGGCTGAATGGCCTCCTTCTGTGCTGTGACCATTCTATGATTCGTTGCTCAATTAGCTCAGGCCTCTGCTTTACTCGTTCAGTAACATAACGACTGTGTACCATACCCTATGTCCCTGAGTGTCTCTCTTTTTTATCTTCTGTTTCTGAGGCAGAGAAGCAAAGGGTTTTCCAACACAGATGGGTGTCTCTCAAAAAATCAACTTCCGTTTAATGCATCAACCACCTTTCATCAAAGAACCATTTTATTAAACTTGTTGGACCACACACTGTTTAAAAGAAAAATCCATTACAAGTAACCCTTACGTTCAAATCCTTTCTGTGGAAAAACAGTCAAAATATTTCCTGAAACTTGACAAGGAGAAGGAAGTGGCGAAAACTGGTGCAAAATGGAGGGAGAGAAAAGTAATCTCATTTATTTGGCTGCTAGCAATAGCTTCAGACTGTTACAGCCACATAAATCAGATCAGATCAGATCAATACAAAATGGAATGTCCAACAGTATTCTTTCTCCTGGGCAAAACAAATTATATTTCAAAAGAGAAATGGCAAGATTAATGGCTTTCTACAATATTGCAGTACAGTTTTCCTTTGATTGGCCAAAAAAATCTTGCGTCCCTATACAAGCCACATACACAAGTTGTGACCAACAATTACCTCGGGAAACAGTACTCTCACTAGAACTTCAATATTGGTGATTTGATATCCAGCAATATAATTATAGACTGTGTACTTGCATGTGTTGAGAGCATGTTCAATGGTACAGACACCAGAGTAAAGTGCTTACTGGTCTACTGACGACAGCAGTGGGAAAAACTGGAGGGGATTAATTAAAAATTGTGTACAGCAATAAAGTGCACTGGCAACTCATCCTTTACTGACAACACAGTCATCTCCAGAGTACAGCGTCTCTTGTGAAGAGATAGCTGGCCAACCAGCTAGATGCATACCTTTGTGGCCAACTCCATATGGAGCCAATCAAGTGCTCAGGCCAGCACTGGAATGAAGAAGGAGCGTTACAAAGTATTTACAGCACAGAAACAGCCCACCAGGTCCATTCCGGTGTTCATGCTCCACACAAGCCTCCTCCCTCCCCTCTTTATCTAACCCTACCTGGATCTATAAATAAGGGGCCACGTTATGTGAGAGTGCAAGCAGGTATCATGTGTCCTTTTTATATTTACTTTCAATAGAATCATGGGCCGATTGGGGTCAGTAACCTACCTGCGCCCAGCCCAGAAGTCCCGCCCCCGACGCCAAATTTGAGGGGTGCTCCCGGGGTGGTAGCGCAGTGTGAGTCCAGCGCCGCACGGAGCAGGCCAGCGCGACACGGATGCTCCACATCGTGCTGACGTGCTACAAAGCCCCTCCCCTTCCATTAAAGGGGAAGGCAGCTGCGCACTCTGCAGGCCCTTTGGTGGCCGCCACTGGCCAGTGCTGGAGTGGGTGACATAGAGCGACTGGCCCAGCAGATCGGCACCCAAAACAGAGTGTCAGGATGCACGATGACTATCCAGTCGATGCGAGGGCTGCCATTAGCAGGCCGACCCAAGAGTCGGCTGACCAATAAAGATGGCGGCCCGGGCCACTATAGGCCTCCCCTTTAAGGGGTGCCCGGGCGGCGGATGTCCGCCAGCTTTGCGACCTGTGAAGCAATTTCCCCTGCGGGTCATTTAGAGGTCGGCACAGGGCAATGAGGGGTCAACTCGCACGGCGAAGACGTAATCACCGGTTGTACGCTGGCCCGGGACAACACCCCCAAACCTCCAGGGCAATTTCCCAGGAGGCAGTAGTGCCCCCTTCCCCTGGGCGAAAGCACCATTGTGCCCCATTAGCGCCCCCCGGAGGCGCTAACGGGCTTATAAAATGCAGCAATTTTGCCCCCATGGAATCTTAATGCACAGAAGGAGACCATTCTTTGAAAATGCTATCCAATTAGTCCCACCTCTCTGCTCTTCGGCCATAGCCCTGCAAATTTTTCCTTCCTATGTACATATCCAATTCCCTTTTGAAAGTTACTATTGAATCTGCTTCCTCCACCCTTTCAATCAGTGCATCCCAGATCATAGCAACTCACTGCGTTCATTTTTAAATCTTCATCTCCCTTCTGGTTGGTTTGCCATATAACGAGAGGCAACATCTACAGACAGGAGGGGAGAGGGGAGGGCCACCTGACTCCTTATGAGGAAGGGTCTTGAAAATTCTGGGCTTGGAGGTAACAGAGCGAGTGGGAGAGGGGAGATCACGGGCCTTCCTCATGCTCTTTATCTACTTATTCACTCTCTCACACACAGGCATGCACACTACAACATATTACAATGTCAATCTTTGCTGCAAGAGGTATCTTACTGTTAGCGTCACAAAATATTTTCTATTCCTTTCGGTGCTCAAGAGGACGTGGTGTCACACGACCAGACACAACTGAGCACTTTACAACACTCTATGTCACCCACTCCAGCACCGGCAAGCACTGCTGCAGTGTCAGCCTTGGCTGAGCCATAGTGCTCTCGTGAAGCAGAAGGTTGTGGGTTAAAATCCTATTCCAGAGACGAGAGCTTGCAATCTGGACCGACACTACAGTCCAGTATTGAGAGAGTGCTGGACTGTCGGAGGTGCCGTCTTTTGGATGAAATGTTAAACCGAGGCCCAAGTTTACCCCCTCAGCTGCACGTAAAAGATCCCCCATAGCACTATTTCGAAGAAGAGCAGGGTGTCCTGGCCTATATTGATCCCTCAACCCATATCGCTAAAACAGATTACCTGGTCATTATTTACACAGCGCCGATTTTAATCGCTCCACCATTGGCGGCCATGCCTTCAGCTGCCTCGGCCCTAAGCTCTGGAATTCCTTCCCGCAACCTCTCCCCCCTCTCTCTCCTCCTTCAAGAAGCTCCTTAAAACCAAGCTTTTGTTCACCTATCCGAATATGTCCTTCTGCGGCTCGGAGCCAAAGTTTGTTTGATCATGGCTGCTGTGAGGTGCTTTGGGACATTTGACTACGTTTCAGGCGCTAGATAAATACAAGATGTTGTTGTACTATCTCCGCACTGTTTACTGTATCTTTGCTGTGCGCTCATCGGATGCCGCGTTTCCTCCACTTCAGAAGTTCTTCACTGGGGTGGGGGAATGGCGGCGGGGGGGGGGGGGGGGGGAGAAGAATTAATATCGAGCAAAACCTCACATCGCTGATATTTGCCAACACATTTCACTAGCAAGTCCAAAAAACCAAGAGAGGTTCCCACTAATATCACGAGAAATACGGCAGCACTGCGTGACAAACAGTGCATCACTGAAATGGTTCAAAACAGTCCGTGCCTCGACACCGCCGTCAAAGGCGCTATATCAGTGCAAGGTGTTGTCGGTTAGACAGATTCCAAGGCAATGAAGCATAAACTCAAAGATCATTTCAAAGCCGGTGACTGAAATTACTCTTTGTCTCCAAAAATAGGAACAGATTAACCATGTTTGGCCGATGAGAAAATGATTCTGTTCAACCTAAATACAGCACGCGGCTTATCTGATCTCTGTTACACAAAGCAGGTGACAAAAAGGAGGCTCCATCTGCTCCAACCGTGCTAGACCACACACAGTAACACGCACACGCCACTGGGGCGCAGTCTGCTTAACACAGGAACATCATTCTGCAGCCGCTTGTGTTCAGCACTTTTTTTTCTTTTTCATCAGAATTGTAATTAAACATTAAGCACTGCATCGACTTTCAAGCTGAACACACTCTGCAAGGCAACGCAAAAGCTCATCGTCGCTGGATCTACTTTGGGTTTCCAGCCTGAATTATTCATTGATCGCATGATGACGCCCAAGCTCGGTTTCAACAGGCCTGCGTTCACAGCGATGGGATTCACCGCTCCCAACTTACATAAAACATAAGTTGGCCGTTCGGCCCCTCGAGTCTGCTCCGCCACTCAATAAGATCACAGCTGACCTTTTACCTCCGCTCCACTTTCCTGCACTATCCCCATATTCCTTGATTCCCTTACATTTCCAAAAATCTATCGATCTCTGTCTTGAATATACTCACAACTGAGCCTCCACAGCCCTCTGGGGTAGAGAATTCCAAAGATTCACCACCCTCTGAGTGAAGAAATTTCTCCTCATCTCAGTCCAAAATGACTGATCCCTTATTCTGAGACTGTGACCCCTGGTTATAGACTCTTCAGCCAGGGGAAACATCCTCCCAGCATCCACCCTGTCAAGCCCTGTAAGAATTTTGCATGTTTCAATGAGATCACCTCTCATTCTTCTAAACTCTAGAGAATATAGGCCATGTCTACTCAATCTCTCTTCATAGGCCAATCCCCCATCCCAGGAATTATTCTGGTGAACCTTCGTTGCACTCCCTCTATGGCAAATATATCCTTACAAAGCGCTTGCAACATTAAAGAGGGAAAAAAATAAGAATATAGTGACGTCAAAATTAAGAGCAGGTGTAGGCCATAGGGCCCCTCGAGCCTGCTCAGCCATTCATGTCTGAGCTTCCATTTCACACATTATCCCCATATCTCTTGATTCCTTAATATCCAAAGATCTATCTATCTCAGCCTTCAATATACCCATGACTCAGCCTCCACAGCTCTCTGGGAAAGAGAGTGCCAAAGATTCACAACCCTCTGAATGAAGAAATTCCTCCTCAATTCATTATTAAATGGCCGACCCCTTATCCCGAGACTATGGCCCCTAGTTCTAGACTTTGCAGCCAGGGGAAACATCCTCTCAGCATCTACCCTGTCAATCCATCTCAGAATCTTATATGAGATTACCTCTCATTCTTCTAAACTTCAGAGAGTATAGATCCAATCGACTCAATGTAGCATCTTTCATGGTCTCACGATGTTTTACAGTCAATGAAGTACTTCTTGAAGTGTAGTAATGAAGGAAACGCGGCAGTCAATGTACGCACAGCAAGGTCCCACAAACAGCAATGAGATAACGACCGGATAATCTGTTTATTTAGTCATGTTGGTTGAGGGATAAATATTGCCCCAGGATACTGGGGAGGATTTCCCTGCTCTTCTTCGAAATAGTGCACTGGGATCTTTTACGTTGAATTGAGAGGGCAGATGGGGCCTCGGGTAAACGTCTCACCTGAAGGTCGGTACCTCCGACAGTGCAGAGCTCCTGCAGTTCCGCACTGGAGCGTCAGCCTAGATTTTGTGCTCAACCTTCTGACTCAGAGGCGAGAACGACAGCCAGGGTTGACACGAGTCACGTGTAGGCTGGACTGGGTGGGTTCTCTTCCCTTGAAGGACATAGGTGAAACAACTGGGGTTCACAACAATCCCAAAGCACTGGTTCACTAATGTTTGACATGAAAGGCCCCTCCCATCTATGGATTCAGCAACACAGCAGATTGGCATGAACACTGTATGGTGCAGGTTTTTCCATGCAGTGATGGGTGCTCGGACAACCAGCCTGCATGGACACAATGGGCTGAAAGGCCTCCTTCTGTGGTTTTACTGGAAAAGGCAGCAAATCGAATTTCTCACCTTCTCCAATACCCTCCTCCCCATCCCATCCTTAACTTCAATTCATCTGAAACCCACCCATTGCATCGTGCCCCGTGCTACAACAACAACTTGTATTGATATAGCACCATAGTAAAACGTCCCAAGGCACTTCACAGGAGTATTATGAGATAAAAAATTTCAACCCGAGCCACATAAGGAGAAATTAGGACAGGTGACCAAAAGCTTGTTCAAACAGGTAGGTTTTAAGGCGAATCTAGAAGGAGGAAAGCGAGGTAGAGAGGCAGAGAGGATAAGGCAGGGAGTTCCCGAGCTCAGGCCCCAGGCAGCTGAAGGCACGGCCACCAATGGTTGCGTGATTATAATCAGGGATGCTCAAGAGGGCAGAATTGGAGGAGTGCAGATATCTTACGGGGGTTGTGGGGCTGGAGGAGATTACAGAGATAGGGAGGGATTTGAAAACAAGGATGAGAACTTGGAAATTGAGGTGTTGCTTAACCGGGATGTCATGTATTCAACTGTCATTGTAACCCATGTATAAACTGACCTAAGTTGTACACCGTGAGAACATTGACCACTAGGTGGTGAACTTGTGGGAGACACTCCTAACCTGGACTTTCACGTATAAAAGGGGAAGCTCCACCCACCTTCATCACTTCAGTGCTGGCTAATAATGGTTACTGATCACAGAGTGGCCTTCTCTCAAGTATGGGCCTCGTGTGCATTTATACTGTACAGTAAGGACATATTACGGGAGCCAATGTAGGTCAGCGAGCACAGGGGTGATAGATGAGCGGGACCTGGTGCGAGTTAGGACACAGGCTGCCGAGTTTTAGATCACCTCTAGTTTACGGCTCGCTTGCCCATCTATCCCTTCCTCACCGACCCCCCACTGGTTGTCCCCAGTGCATCAAATTCGAAATCGTCCCGGTACAGTGGCTTGTGATGCTTTCCATGTTCCAGGCACTGCAATAAATGCGAGTTGCTGCTGCTGTTCGCTCCCTGCTCGGAGCTGAGTTAGCACCCCTGGGTTGAGATGGGAAAGGAAATAGATCGGCTCGGGGTTCCCACTGCTGAGTGAAGCCCCAGTGACCCGCACTGGAAAATGAACGCGTGTGTATGCAAGGGCGAGAAAGGGATCACCCTCCTATGTAATACCCCCTGCGGTCGAACAGCTGATTGTCCCTCACTGTCTCGGCTCACGCAATACGAGTACCCGTGAAGGTCTGATAGTGGAGGGTTACATGCAGCTAATGAACTAGACGCCACTACGTGGCAAAAGGTGAGATGATCTGCACAAAATCCCATCCCTTAGCAGAGCAGCTTTAGTAGTTGCTTGACTTTGTACAGAATGTGGAGCTCGCTACCACAGGGAGTAGCTGAGGCGAATAGCGTGGATGCATTAAGGAGAAGCTAGATAAACGCATGAGGGAGAAAGGAACAGAAGGATATACAAATAGGGTGAGATGAAGAGAGGTGGAGCATAAACACTGGCACGGACCTGTTGGGGCCAATGGCCTGTTTCTGTGCTGTAAAATTCTACGTAATGGACTCTCTGCGTCTTTTTTGTGCTCAGCAACCTCCAGTACAACAAGCCAGCTGCTCATAATTGCAGGATTCGCACCACCCTGTGCGCGACTCTTTAAATTAGCAATCCATCACAATATGTGCCACACACTGCAAGAAAAAAGCTGAATGGCTTTGCATAGTTTGATTTTTGGTGTAATGTACACCGGTGGTGCAAATGAGTGTTTGTCCCGTGGGGCTCCGATTATGCGGGGGCCACGGTTATTAACGCCGAGCGCTCACTGTAATGTCACTGCCTTACTCAGCAAACTGAGAGCAACAGAAAGAAGGCTCCGCTGTGTTGACACATATATCATTTCCGACAAAAATCACAAGCTAAATGCACACAAGGAAGGCCAGTCAGCCCATCCTCGCTCATCCACCTGGAGGAGCCTGCAGTTCGCAAAACCATCACAACATCCAGCTCTCTCTCAAATGAGTCCAGGCTTTCTCAGCGACCCGGAGGTCTGTTCCGAATGTTGGTCGTTCTTTGGGCGACGGAGAACATCCTGATAATCAGCCCTAAATTTGTCTCTCGCTAATTTGAAAATGTTACACTCATAATAAATGGTCAGATTGAGTACTGTGTGTAATTTTTTTTTGTTGAAATTCGTTGCCAATCTTTCCAATTCTTTGTCAAATCACAAACGCCAGAGGTCACCTTGGGCCCATTCAAGGATCACTCTGCGCCAATGCTCTTAGCCAAAAGGCCTAGAGCCACTGCACCGTTCCTGGAAGTACTGCAATACCAGGTTCGTGCCATGGAGGTGGATGGGTCAGGCCCCCCACACACCTCCGTGGAGGTGGATGGGTCAAGCCACCCCACCCACCTCCTATTTCCAAAAAAGCAAGCATATACCTTCCTGATCCAGGGAGAACCACCTTGGGGTTATGGAGTACTGTGTGTAATGAGCAAGTGTGACCTTCCTCCCTTATTAAAGTTCCAGAGTGCAGATACCCCGTGGGTGACCTGCTTATATACTGTGCTCCCAAGGGATGCTGGGATCCCTTGGGACTCCAACAGGTAGGCCCTCTGGTGGACAGGTGTGATGCAGGTTACAAGGGCTTAAATACATAACCGAAAACCCGAGCTTGGCCCCCCCCCCCCCCCACCCCCCGGATTGTCTGTCCTGGTTTAACCTGATGTCGTGATCCACATTTAGTTTTTCTACGCTGTTCATGATTTTACTGGCACTGCTACAGTACCTAAAGACTTGAATTTATTATGGCACCTCTTTGCAGGACATACCAAAGAGCTTCACAATTTGCTATTGAACTGCTGGGTAGGCAAATGTGGCAGCCCACCTGTGCACAGCAAGATCCCACGAGCAGCAAATGAGATCAGTAGCGATGGCGGTTGAGGGATAAATGTTGACCAGGACACTGCGGGACTTGCCCAGCTCTCCTTTAAATGGTGCCATGGTAGCTTTCATGGTCACCTGAACAGGCAGCTGGGGCCTCAGTTTAGCGTCTGATCTGAAAGACAAAGCAGCACTCCTTCAGCACTGCACTAATCATAGAATCATAAAAATTTACAGCACGGAAGGAGGCCATTTTGGCCCATCGTGTCCACGCCGGCCGACTAAGAGCTACCCAGCCTAATCCCACTTTCCAGCTCTTGGTCCGTGGCCCTGTAGGTTACGGCACTTCAAGTGCACATCCAAGTACTTTTTAAATGTGGTGAGGGTTTCTGCCTCTACCATCCTTTCAGGCAGTGAGTTCCAGACCCCCACCACCCTCTGGGTGAAGAAATATCCCCTCATATCTCCTCTAAACCTCTTACCAATTACTTTAAATCTATGTCCCCTGGTTGTTGACCCTTTTGCTAAGGGAAATAGGTTCTTTCCAACCTCTCTATCCAGGCCCTTCAATTTTATACTCTGCAATTAGGCCTCCCCTCAGCCTCCCCTGTTCCAAAGAAAACAACCCCAGCCCATCCAATCGTTCCTCGTAGCTAAAATTCTCCAGTCCAGGCAACATCCTCATAAATCTCCTCCGCACCCTCTCTAGTGCAATCACATCTTCCCTGTAATATGGTGACCAGATCTGCATGCAGTACAGTAGCTTTGGCCTAACTAATGGGATTGATTAGCTGCTCAAGGCCTGGAGCGGGATTTGATCTCCTGAGTTTGTAGCTCAGAACTAAGAGTGCTCAGTCAGAGGACCTCCTCGTGGGTCTGCCCCTGTGTCAGGCCAAGGTGACCATCCACAGGTCCAGGTTGGACGCAGCCCGTGTGATCGCTCTGGCTGCCTGTCTCTCTTCCACGGTCCTGTCCGCCCCTGGGTGTCCCTGGAGCAGGAGCACACGGTGTCCGCCAGTATGCCTAAGGCCTTCGGCGACCGGTGAGCACCAGAGACTG